>NW_007260370.1:179071-214259 GCF_000164805.1 Carlito syrichta
CTCCAACTCTAAATAAATAAATAAATAAATAAATAAATAAATAAATAAATAAATAAATACATTCATTTGGACAAGGCCAGTGTCTTGAGGGTTGTTTAGGTGACTTCATATACACTGTTCTTTTAAAGCAGTTAGCCAGTGACCTAACTAAAAGCCTACATCAGAGCCTGTTATTTTCCTGAGACTTAAAGTGTCCTTCTTTTCCCCTCTCAAAATTGAAGAGCAGGTGGAGGGATGGAAAGCAGCAGCGATCTCCTGGATTGTCCTTTTCTCTGGCTGCCACTGAATATTCGAATATGCCTGGGAATGAACTGCTAAAAAGATTGATGACCATTGTCTTGCTTCCCTGCCCATTCCAATTCAGTTAAAGTAGATATCAAAAATCAACATCACCAAGTGCCACACCAAGTCATCAGTGTGAAGAATTCTGTCTTTTCAAATGATAGCCTTCCCTCTCCTAACAGTTGCTCTACATTCACCCTTGTAGTTTCTATCAGGCTCAGCCTTGAGGAACTGGGACATCTGGAACGTTCCTGCTGAGGAGGTGAGATGACTTTTTTCTCCAGAGGTTTCCAAGCCGGTCTGCTCTGATGAAGATGCTTCTCAGCCGGTCTGCCACATCAAAATAACCCATGGTCTCCTGGCATCCAGGTTCAGTTCTCCAAACACGGGCTGGAAGAGTGACCTCCACTGGAGGTCACTGGGTCTTGACTTGATCTACTGAATTGGAATGGACAGGGAAGCAAGACAATGGCTGTCACTCTTCTTAGCAGTTCATTCCTTGGCATATTCGAATATTCAGTGGCAGCCAGAGAAAAGGACAATCCAGGGGATCACTGCTGCTTTCCATCCCTCCACCTGCTCTCCAATTTTGGCAGGGGTAAAGAAGGACACTTTAAATCTCAGGAAAATAACAGGCTCTGATATGGGCTTTAAGTTAGACCACTGGCTAACTCAGGTCAACTTCCTGCTTCGGTTCCCCTCTATAAAATAAGAACAACACTAGTACCTGCATATCAGAGTGTTGTTATGAGGATTAAGTGAGCTAATATCTGTAAGACTGTTTAGAACAACATCTAGCACTGTGTCAAGCCTATGTAACTGACTGGACCTTTTTTCCAATATCTATCCTATACAAAGACATAGGATTATATATCTTAGTTCAATCACTGAGTGATGTAAACTCACCCCTAAGGAGGCATAGATACTTGGGCACATCTTGAGAACAAAAACATAATGGATGTTCAGAAGCATTATTAAGTTAGTCATCCACAAATGTTATTATAATAAATCATGAATAATGTGCATGCTTCAAGCACTGTTTAGCCATTAACTTTAAAAATTTTCATTTAGCTTTGTGAAGCATGCCCTATAGAACATAACTATTATCATAGTAGTTCTCAGCTTGTTCAAGCATAAAGATCTCTTTAATTGTTTTAAAAACACAGACTCCCCCTGCAAGGCATACGTGTGCACATGTGTACACACATACACACACACACACACACACACACACACATACAGAGTAACCTTACTGTTATGCTTTTCTTACTTTCCCACTGCTCTTTGAGAAAAAAAATACTGCTTGAAAGTGACCACGAACTTAAGGAGACCTTCAACTATATGTGTACAAAACATATTATTGATGTAGCAGCCCACTGGCAATAGTTAGTACCCAAAAAGTTTCCAGGACTTTTATATTAATCCCTCAAGGGTCTGCGTTTCTTGGATTGGGAGCCATTTTCCCAGGGGAATAAAATCTTCAGAAGATAAAACTGTATTCTTAAATAAATTCAAAATACAGTAAAATAAAAATGAGTTAACTGGGTAAAAGTCAAACCCAGAATCTCAACTTCAAATATAATATCAAGGTGTGGTTTCTACGTGCTTGCACTGGCTAGGGTACAACAGGCAAGAGAACTTTATGGCAGTATTTCAAGAAGTTGAAGGCCAACATATCTTAGATCAGAATAGCTGAATTTCCTCTCCACATAATCTTCCTAAATTGGCCTTAAGATATTTCATTGTTTATTCCTTCAGGAATCTGACCCACTGCAGCAAAGAAGTTAGAACATAGATAATCCCACATCATTTCTGTAGGAACCATAATCCCATAGATAAAATAGAAAGGACCCAAATTTCCTGGAACTAAGACAGAGCCATGGGAACATCCCCAAGCAAAAACACAGACACTCAATGGGCTGGATAATTTTCAGAAAATTTAAACTAGAATAATGAGGACTTTAGGATCTCCCTTCTGTTGATAGGCACCTCCTCTGTATGACATAGGACACAATCCCAAACACGGACTTTTGCCCTTACGATAAAAAAAAAAAGATATGTGTGTGTCTGTGTGTGTCTGCTGACATCACATTTAGTTCTCCAAGTTCTCCAATTCATTTCTTCTGTGCTTCTCATTCCTTTTGAGACCAAATATAAAATAACCTTCCACATATTGCATTTTACTATCACTTTAAAGGAGTTGTTTTTATTTTAGGGCATAATATGCAAAATCACGCTATTTAACACTACATTATATTCACAGATCATGCAAGTTAAATAAAGACACCTTGCTGATTTCTTAATATAGATTCAGCTAAGATTAGTTATGCATCTGTCACCTTAACATTCAGATTGGGGGTAGAAAAAAAAAGCCTTAGTTAAAAATCACACTTGCATGGTAAGTGCTTAGAATTTCATGGTTCATTTAAGAGCATCACAATCAAGAATTTAATTACGTTAAAAAAAGAAAGGTATCTTCTTAACAGCCCAAATTGCATCCTCCTTAATTTCCTTTTACCCCACAAAATGGATCATTTTTCTTAACCTCTTGTTTTCTGACCTGTAAAGTAAGGAAGTTAGCTAGAGGATTTTAAGATATCATTTGGTTCTATCATCATGCTGTGACTTTTTGGTTTATAGAGAATAGACCAATGAGGAGGCAGAGAGGGAGCAGAGTCAAGACCATGGAAATTCAGTCAAGTCACTTTCTAAATAAACAAAACAAGATTTCCCTTGGTACCAGACAACTGTCCCACAGGTTGTTGTCTGTGACTGGCAAAAAATTACTGTAGAATGACAGTCCTGTCAAAGCCTCAACTGTGCTTTAACATTTAAACATGTGCCTAACAACATGATATTCAACAAATCACTGAATCTCAAAAAACATGGGTTCATCCCAACCTAGATCTATGTGCTATGGCATCAGGATGGACTGAGAACCAACGGGATAATTTTTTAAATGTAAATGTAAGGGGTACATGGGCAGTTTTATTACATTTGTTATATTTTGTAGTGGTAAAGTCTGGGTTTTTAGTGTAATCATCACCTGGAATAATGTATGTTGCACCCATGAAGTAATTTCTCATTCTTTACCCCACTCTCATCCTCCCACCTTTCCAAGTCTTCAGTGTCTGTTATTTCACTTTCTGTGTCCATGTATACATGTTATTTCACTCCCACTTATATGTGAGAACATGCAGTATTTGATTTTCTGTTTCTGAATAGTTTCATTTAAGGTAATGGCTTCCGGCCCTGCGCAGTGGCTCAAGCCTGTAATCCCAGCACTTTGGGAGGTTGAGGAGAGGGGATTGCTGAGCCCATGGGTTCAAGAACAGCCTGGGCAACTCGGTGAGACCTCATCTCTACAATAAATCAAAAAATTAGCCGGGCATGGTAGCATGCAGCTGTAGTTCCAGCTACTTGGAAGGCTGAGGCGGAAGGATCGCCTGAGCCCAGCAGGTCGATGCTGGGGTAGCTGTGAGCATGCCACTGCACTCCAGCCTAGGCGACAGAGTAAGACTCCGACTCAAAAAAAAAAGATAATGAACTCCAAGTCCATTCATGTTGCTACAAAAGACACGATTTCATGTCTTCTTTGTGGCTGAGTAGTATTTCATTGTATAAATATGTTTGTGTGTATATATATATATACACAAATATATAAATATATATAAATATACATACACACACACACCACAATTCCTTTTTTCCAATCATCTGCTAATCGTCACTAGGATGATTCCATATCTTTGCTATTGTGAACATTACTGTGATTAACATACAAATTCAGGTATCTTTTTAATATACTGATTTATTTTATTTAGGGTAAATATCTACTAGCGGGATTGCTGGATCCAATTCTGTTATTAGTTCTTTGAAAAAATCTCCATACCATTTTCCATAGAGGTTGCACTAATTTACATCTCCACCAACAATGTATAAATAAATGCATACTACCAATATTTGTTATTTTTGCCTTTTTTTTTTTTCCCAGAGTCAGGGCCTTGCTGTGTCACCCATACCGGAAGTACAGTGGTGTAATCATAGTTCACTGCAGTCTTGAACTCCTGACCTCAAGTGAGCCTCCCTCAAGTCTACTAAAGCACTGGGATTATAGGTGAGCCACTATGCCTAGCCTTTTTTTTGTACTTTTAATATTAGTCAATTAGTAGACAATTAATGGGGGTAAGAGAAACCTATTTTGAATCAGCAAATCTAACAATAACTTTCAGTCTGAGTAGCAAAGTGTTTATGCTTTGCAAGTTACGGTAAATGTACAGTATAACTTTCTATGCTGTGGAATTAAATGATTCACTCTGGTGGTGGATAATGTTCAGATTGGTTCAGGAAACAAGAATCTAACTGGTGATGTGTCATGTTTCCCTAGCGAGAAGAGTCTGAGATGAAGGCTCATGTGTAGGTAGATTGTTTGGGAATGTAATCCCAGAAAGTAAAGGGAGGAGAGAGGGAAACAAAGGAAAGAAAGCCAACACAGGGTGCATAATGGAGTTGGCCACTTGGTGATGTGTTGCTTGATTATGCAAGACCTTCCCAGGAGCCCTAGGAATTGCATCTCAGATCTGTGCATGGAAAAGGGCAAGGAGGGCACCTTCCACTACCCATTCATCAGGGTTGACCTCATGGGTGTTAATATACCTGTGTTTCCTGTTTACACACATGCGTGCCTAGCCAATTCCCAGGAGTGCATGAAAAAGTCAAAGGAGCCTCTGGACAGAAAGTAAAGTACACAGGCCCAAACCGGTGAACTGTCAGGGTGCATCTGTGTGATGCTAATTGAAGTCTGTGCAAAACTATTTGCTCAACAGTGGCTGGAATAAGAATTAAGGTCAAGATGATTTAAATTGATATACATAAGTATCAGGCCATGTGTATCAGTCAGCATGGGCCAGCTAAGTTGCAGTAACAGAGGACCCAAAATTTCAATAGCTTACAACATCAAGGCTTATTTTTCACTCATGCTATACATCCAACGTGAGTCAGCTATGATTCTAGGTCATTTTGTTTACTCCAGGACCAAAGCTGACAAAATAGTCCCTGTCAGGATCATTGTGACTAAGGGAAAAGATTTAATTTGTGGATCCTGCACAATTTTATGAAGCTCCCACCTGGAAGAGATCCACAACACTTGTATTCACCTTTCATTAACCAAAGTATATCATAGTTCAAAGGACTGGGACACATAATACTTCTGTGCAGAGAAGGGCAATGCAAGAAAGGTGTTTTTGAGAGAACAAATCTACTCTGTCACACTATGCATTGACTCTCATGGGGAGAAAGCAAAGGGTGGGAGGGACAATTCACTGTAGGGAACTTGTGCAAATTCCTTCCTTGCACCATCTTTTTCTTCAGCACATGATCACCCGGTATTTAGAAATACTAAGTCCCAATCAAAGAAAGCAGATCATCTCCAGTAGATCATTTTCTAATGAGAAAACAAAACAAGGCATGAGGGGTAAACTGGGGTGAAGCATTAGAAATCCTCTAATTCCTAGATTTCAAATTTCTTCATTTTATAAATGATTGGGGTCACTTCTCAGAAATCACAAATGAAGTGACTTCTAAGCAAGTTAGTCACTGACTGGGAGTAGGAATTGGTTCTCTGTGTTCCCCACTCCAAGGTAAAGCAGGAAGCATTCTGGTCTTAATTCTATTTTCAAGTTGGGATGCAGAGAAGAAACAGTTAGACATGTAAGTAACAGATAATTTCAAATTCAGTCACGTTCTGTAAAGATAGCAAGAGAGTGTATGATGGTGAGAGGTGGGGTGCCAATTTGTAAAAGATTGTTTCTCTGAGGAGGCAACATGCACAAAAACTATTAAACCACTTCTGTAAAATCACAACATGGTCTTTAATAATAGTTAGCAACATTATCCCTAAGGGATATTGTCACTCTATTAAGAACTCTGAATGGATTTTACCCTCTGTGCTTTCTTTCTCCACTTTCTACTCTTCACTAAATCTATCTCTTTTAATTGGTCATTACTATATTTTTTCTTGTTGTACTTATTAAATGAAATTTTATGAGTGCTGTTCTTAATTTTAAAATCAAGTAAGTAAACTGTTTTATGTGCCCATTACCTAAATTAAGTTGCTTTTAAAGTATTTTCTGTATATTAAGAAGCTTTTAAAAGAAAATTCATCCTCTCTCCCTGCTCACTCCAGTCACCTCTTCCATTACCGGGATCTACTTTTTATTGTAGAAAGATTTCTTACCTTCGAATCTGAATGTGGGCAAAAAAACAGGCTCCACTAAACAAGAACTTTCTTCCTAACCTACCCTGGGCAGAAACACGTATAGGAAACAGAATTCTAAGAATGGCCCCTCAGATCCTTGTCCTTGTGTCATCTCTTCTCTTTTGAGTGTGGGTGGAACATGTGCATGTATGATGAGATGGCACGCCCATGATTAGGTGACAATATATGACAAAAGGGGGATTATTCAGGTTGGCCTAATCTAATACCACCAGTGTTTTAAAGGTATAGTGTTTCTCCAGAAGGAGAATAAGAAGTTAGAGAAATTAAAAACTTGAGATGAACTCAGGTCACCATTGCTGGTTTGAAGGTGGAGGGGGAGGTATCCAATAAGGAATAAGGGCAGCCTCTAGACACAGAGAATGTCCCATGGCTAACAGCCAGCAAAAATCCCTGAGAACCTCACAGAAGAAACTGAATTCTAATAACCTAGATGAGCTTGGATATGGATTCTCCCCTAGAACTTCCAGAAGAGAATCCTGTCTGACTGATAAACTGAGCTTTGTAAGACTGAGCAGAGAACCCAATCAAGCTTGCCTGGAATTCTGATTTACAGAACTATGAGATAATAAAGGTGTGTTATTTTTAGCTGCTAAGTTTGTGGTAACTTGTTATGCAACAATAGAAAACTAATACAACATGTAACTAGATTTATTAACTGAGGTGTTCTGTTACATAGCTAAATAATGACTCTTTCCCACCTTGAGAATATGCACCATTAATTCTCACAAAAGGAAGAGAATTCACCAAGGGGGAGAGAGAGAGAGAGAGGAGGAGGTCAATGATGGAAAGGCAGGCCCCAATGTGGGACAGACTAATAGGAAACGTTAACCTTGCCCAGCTGTGATGTTATGCTTAAGCTAGGCCATCAGCTACTCTAAAAAAAGGAAGAGGCAGAATAACTAGGATAAACTGCTTTGTACCAGGCCACAGTGATAGGAATCTGGGTAAAACCAACTGATTTTCTTTCCAATTCTTAGCACATGGGGAAGAAGTGAGTGGGGTGAACATGAAATTATTTAAAAGATGTTACGCATTTATGACACTTTTCTGATTGTAAATTTACATGATTACATGCGGAGAGTTCAGAAGTATTTATGTACTGTAGCAGACAAAACACTGTGTGTTCATTTATTTTTATTATATTTTCCTTTTCCTTAGCACAAAGAAAGACTTTAGTTCCCAGGCTTCTTTACAAATAGGTTAGCGCCATTTGATAGAGTTCTGGTCAATGGGATATAAGCAGAAATAACAGAAGTCATTTCCAGGCCTCATTCTTAAAAATCACCCTAAGCCAATATTCTCTTGTCTCTGAAGAGGCCATGTGTTAAGATGATAGGCCACTAGACAGATGGAGCTTGGATACCTGAGTCACTGAATGGAAGAAAACCTCCACATAACCACATTTATTTGCAGGAGCCAGAGATACGTATTTAGTATGTTAAGGTTTTGAGTTTGGGGGTGGGGAGAGGATCAGATATTTTCTTACTAAAGCATAGCTTACCTTATCCTGAATAATTCACAAATATTTTCTTTTGATTAATTTAACAGCCTTATAGGCAATCTCCTCTTAGATTTTTCTTGATTTAGCATAATACCCAAGTATTACACAAAAATTTGAATATAAAATGTAATTAATGTTACAAGAAATTCCTATTCTGACACATATTGATATTTACAATAGATGATTTCTGTTTTACATAAAACTACAATGAGGAGTATATAGATTCTGATTTATATATGTGTATATGTGTGTGTGTGTCTATGATATACATTTATATTTGTATTCGTGTGTGCATGTGTATATACACACACACATGTAAAATTATGCATATTTACTAATAGTAGGAATAATGACAAACTCCCTTCTGCAATGCCAAATTAAAGTCTACTTATCCTTAACTATATTTCCATCTTCTCTGATCTTTTCAGCCTAATTTAAGGAATGTCAACATGGAACAAAGACAAGTTACAGTGAAAACTAGCATTTGTTAAGCATGAAGAAGATCTCACAATGGGAAGTTAAAATTATTTTTATGAACATTCAGAAAAGGTGTTAAAACTATTTATAACTCAGGAGGCAGAAGCAAATACACTGGGCTATCTAACCCGATCACCCATTTTTTTCATGTACTTGAAATGAATTTCAAAAAACCTAAGAAGAGACAAAGGGCTAATACATATTCTTTAATGTACAAGATTATAATTAACCTAACGTCTGTTTCAAATTTACTATTATCTATTAAAGAATAAATAATTTTACAACCCTCTAATGTAGCTCTTAAGCTTTAAATCACTGACCATAACTAATAAGCAGCTTAATAGCAAGAGTATCCTAAATAGAGCCATAGACCACAATTTCACTGAGCATAAATCATCATCATTTTTAATGCAAAGGAACAGCAAATCTCTGTAATTACTGGGTGCATTTTGAATCATTTTTATTATTACTGCACTGGCCCCATTAAAAACCTAAAACACTGAACTGCATGGAATATAAAACTGGAATTATGACACACCACAAACTCTAATTGAAATCCATAAATTTTCTACTTGTATTCAGAATTTATTTTGTTGCCAAAGAATTTCAGCTATGCAGAATTAACTTTGAAAGTGTTCACTTTGTCTGGAACAATAAGACATTTTATACTGCCTATTTGGGGAGTCAATTCTGGTGCAAAATTATGTGGATTGCTTTTTATTCACTCAGGATTTTACATTTCCTAAAGCAAATATAATATGCAAAAAAAAATTAAAAGGGATTTACCATCCACAAAATAATATAAAGTAGTATGTTGCTTCCTGTCCCACTGGGATACCCACCTTCACCCATCATAGCTGACAACAACAGACCCTGCAACATCAGTAT
This sequence comes from Carlito syrichta, assembly GCF_000164805.1. NCBI lineage: Eukaryota > Metazoa > Chordata > Mammalia > Primates > Tarsiidae > Carlito > Carlito syrichta. The sequence goes on from NW_007260370.1 coordinate 188,497, forward strand.
TAATCTCCTTACTAAAGATGACAAAGGTATGACACTACATTTGCAAAAGGATAACAGAGACACTCTGATAACTCTCTCATTTGTGTGCATTTAAGAAATGAACACTGGATGACTCATTAAGCCATTTTGAGGGACAGCCATATTCTGAACATAACTTTCTATGTAAGCTTTATGGCTGATAACTTAATAATCACCTTTTAAAATCCTTAATACACTTCTGATAAATACTTTATATAATGATAGGTCAAGTTGTCTTGCTATACATATAAATTTACGTAAGTGTTACTCCAGGCAGAATTGCTGGTTCCGTGGAAAAAATCTGAGATAGTGTATCTTTCAGATAAATATTCCATAAATATTGGAATTCACATGATTATACATAAATATACTATTTACATCATATGGCTGCTTGTGCAATGCAATTCATCTTACTCAAATCAAATTTTCTATATTTTGACTCTTATTAACTTAACTGTTATCCACAATGGAGGTTATAATCCAGTAAAACCAACCCTTTTCTTAATAATAATGTTGTGCCACTATAGGGATTCTTTTATAAATTATCTACATTATAATTTTTGTTTACAGTGCATGGCATCTTAAGAGCCTTAGTCTCCTGTGAGTAGCTTAATTTTAAACATAGCTTTCCTATTACCTTTAAAAGAGAGGAGCTTGCTCTCCCTGGAACATTCCTCTCCCATACTACACGTCTGCTTATATTTTACTCCTGGAATGCCTCCACACCACCTCTCAACTCATATCTAGACTTGACTAAATTCCCAGATCACTTCATCCTAAAGAATTCATACCCCCGTTCTGAACTCTAAGTTCATTTAATAGCTATCCTGATGTCTCATCTTGGCTGTCTTAAACTATTATTTAACCTATGCATTTAATATTTCACAGATTCATCTTTTCTTATCAACTATAAGCTCATCTTTAGAGACCATATCTTAGTGCCACGGTAGGAAAGAAAAGTGCCCATAAATTCTAAATACCTAACACTTGCATAATTTCAAAATGAGGTACCTCAAGTTATGTAAATATAACCTAAATATTATAAATGTTGGTTATTCTACCCAATTTGATTCCAAGCAAATCAAACACACAGACACCAATATAAAGATTCTGATAGTAAAAATTTTAAAATAAAATTCCCTCACTTCTATAAGAATTCAATTGAGTTCTATAATTCTGACCTCACTCTCACTAGAACTTTCTCCAGCAATGAGGCCTTATCTACCACAATGCTATCAGTTTAAATTGTCAAAACGTTTCCAGATATCAGAATGTGTATGTGTGTGTTTGGGCAAATGAATGTAAATAAGGACAAAATGGCACGTCTTTCAGTAGAGAAAAATAGTTTGGCACTTAGAAGGAACATGACTTTAAATCTTGTTTTTGGCATTCTGTGATCTTGGTATGGACACTGGTTCAGAAGTTTTCAAATCCCGCTCCTCAGAGTTGCCTGGCCTGCTAAGGGGAAGCTGTGACTGTTCCTTGCCTCAATCATTCATTTAGACATGCTATTTTTAACTCTGTTGGGGGCTTCAGTTTCTCATGAGATTTTGTTTCAAAAAGGATTCTATAAGAGAAAAAAAAATCACAACCTAGTCCTTCACCTCTGAGTTGGCATGTATCTACAAGTGCTCTCACTTTACACAGCAGAAAACTTAGACTGGAAAGGTAAATGAGCTCACTGCCTTCAGGCCCAAAATGAAACTAGCGAATCTGAGATCTGAACTTCATATTCCTCTTACAGTCCTTCCCCTCCACTTTAGTTCCTACAGTCCATTTCTACACTGTAGCAGTAAGTGACCTTTCTAGGCCAAGAATTTACACTGGGGCTTTCAATGGTTAATTTTAAGTGTCTGTTCTCTTATCTTTCTCTTTAATTCCATTATTCAGTGGGCAATGGAGAAGCAAAATAGTGTGGTGATTCCTAAAAGAACTAGAAATTGACCTTCCATGTGACCCAGAAATCCCCCTACTGGAAATCTACCTGAAGGAACTTAAATCATTCTATGAAAAAGATACCTGACCACTTACATTTATTGCAGGACTATTGACAATAGCAAAAACATGAAACCAACCATGCTGCCCATCGAAACTGGACAGAGCAAAAAAAATGTGGTGCATATACAAGATGAAATATTATGCAACCATAAAGAAGGACAAAATTATAGACTTCGCTGCAACTTGAATGGATTTAGAGTCTATAATACTCAGTGATCTATCATAGAAACAGAGAACTGAGTACCATATGTTCTTATTCCTAAAGCAGACCCTGAACATTTACCACAATACTATAAGAAAGTGAATGGCAGTAGCCAGAAACTGCCAGGGGAAGCAGTGACAGGAAATAACATCAAGAAGCATACCTGATCTCAAACCAGGTAAAGTGATGACCAATGGGAGGCCCAAACCTTACCTGTATGATGACCACTTATATACCTAATTCTGAATTGTACCCTACATTTTTAAAATAAAAAAATTTAAATGTCAACTTGGCTTGGTGTGTTACCCAGTTTTTTTGTCAAACCAGTCTAGATGTTACTATGAAGTATTTTTAAAAATGTGATTAACATTTAAATCAGTAGACTTTGAGTAAAGTAGATTATCTTGCAAAATGTGGGTAGGCCTCATCCAATCAGTTGAAGCCTTAAGGAAAAAGACTGTAGTTTCCTGAGAAGAAAGGAATTCTGCTTCCAGACTGCCTTCAGACTCAAGATTGCAGCATCATCCTTCTTAGATCCCTGGATCTACAGTTGCCAGTCTGCCCTGCAGATTTCAGGCCTGCCGACCCCACAGTCCTGTGAGCCAGTTCCTTAAAAAATGATAGTAGGATAGGGGGAATAGAGAGAGCAAGACAACTTATTGGTTGTTTCTCTAATAAAAGGCTCTTGATCCTGTCAGACTCCTGGCCACCTCTGATGTTCTCGTCATCTACCCTCCTAATCTCAGCCTCACTTGGTTTTTCAAATGCTCCCTTTGCTTGATCAGAGGTGAGTCTACACCATGAAACTGAAGCCTTGGGGCCTATTTCCTGGGATTTTCCCAGTCCCTTTACCTACTTTTGTGGGTGTTTTAATTTATTTTTTTCCTTTAAAGAAGCCCTGAAGATTTTATAAGCTTCATGCCCTGGAAGCCCTGGACCTGCCTCTGGGCTCAGTAGATTGGTCTGGGACCCCAAGCTTAGCCTAGTTCTGCTTGTATAGCATCAGGCATCACCGCCTGGCCCCTTGCCACCCAAGGTCTGATCCAACTCCTGGGTCATGGTTGCACTGCTTTCATTCTGCTGTGCTGGAGTACAATATTGGAAATAAAATGCAATTGCTCCTGCAAATCTCAGCTCAGAAGAATTTTAGTTAACTATTACTATCAAAAATCCTAGAAGTAACCATCATAAAAGTGCCCCAGTGGCAATAGTGTTAAATGCCTAACAACTGGTTCTCCAGGAGGAAAAACGCATGCTCGCAGACACACTCATAACTTTATTATAAATGTATTATAGACAGCACAATATATAAAATAAACTCTATCATAGCTCTTATTATAAATTCCATATATCCCATTGATTCTCACAAAATATTTTTTGTTGACTTGGGCCAAACTCTTATATGGGCAGCCTACCTGCAGTTGCAATAATTAGTAGTAAGTTCTAACATGAATGGTGGGTGGAATGTTTGTTCGCATTAATGAGCAAAATGAAAATGGAGGAAGGTGTCCTTTTAGTGAGGAGTTCACTCAGTGCAACAGTGGCTGGGCACCTGATAGGTACTGACATTGCCTGGGGCCTGGGGCAGACAACACAAGTAAAGCCTGCTCCCACATCGTATGGAAAAAAGAAGATTTAAAACAGCAATTATTCTGATAATAATCTAAAATTACAATTAAATACTGCAATTTCAGGCAGGATATTTTAAATGCTTAGCCAAATTCAGTTCTATAATTTACATAATCATAACATTAATCTCATATGTGGACTGGACTTTATCCACATAAACAGGATTAAAGTATTTTTCTTTTTGTTTTTTTGTTTTTTTTGAGTTGAAGTCTCACTCTGTCACCCAGAATGGAGTGCAGTGGCCGCTCCCAGCCACCACAGCCTCGACCTGCTGGGCTCCAGCGATCCTTCCGCCTCAGCCTTCCAAGTAGCTGGAACTACAGGTGCATGCTACCATGCCCGGCTAATTTTTTGATTTATTGTAGAGATGAGGTATCGCCAAGTCGCCCAGGTGGGTCTCAAACCCGCAGGCTCAGGCAATTCACTCACCTCAGCCTCCCAAGGTGCAGGGATTGCAGGCTGAGCCACCGAGCCCGACTAAAGCATTTTCTAAACTGCTAGAAAAAAATTAATTGAGCATTTCAGAGCCTAAAGAACCACTATTGTCTCTAAAATTGAAATAAATTTTTTTAAATTATTATTTTTAAATCCTCACAAGTTTAAATGTTCTGAGATAAATGAAATATATATTCTGGTTTTGTTGTATAGATTTTCAAGCCAGAAAGGATCTATGTAGGGGGGGGAAAAGGTATATGTTTTATAAACAGAACACTATTTAATGTGCTTTAGTCAAGACAGTAGTTTACAATTTTAAATAAGGCTAATTATAAATGAAAGTAGGTCAAGTTCAGAGGTTAAGTTGAATTAACTTGAATCTGTGCTCCATGATTTTGTAGCTCTCAGAATAACAGATTAAGACATCAAATAGTAGAAGTTGCAAAGGAGGCTGATTATGCAAAATGCCTAGGGCTCAGAACCCTGAAGGTGACCTCTCTCTGTATTTGGGAATGGCTGACCTGGTCAGGCATCTTACCACTTCCTCCACACCACCCCAAGCCTCACTGCACCTCTGCTCTCTTCCTTTCAGCTGGTGATTCTCAGCCTTTGCGAGAGCTCTCCTGACTGCAAGAGGTTTGCCTCTGACTGGTTGTTAGGCTTATTAATTACAAAACCTCAACAAAGATCATAAAGACAAAAAGCAAAACCACAAGACAGTTGTGGCTGAGGAAGCAGGGACATGGGGCAGGATGGCATGTCTCCAAATGCCAGAGGAAGGAAGGAGCTGGTTGACCCCAGAGGGCACCGCGGGCTGCTTCACTCTGTGCTCCTCAGCAGCTAGGAAATGAGAACTGACGTGGTCTATCACTGAGAGTCATCTGCACATGCTTTCTTCGGCTGTGCTCCTTCGGGGTCAATCCCTGGAAGGAAAATGTCGGCGCACACGTGCCTGTGCCTATGTGTGCCCGGCGATAAGTTACTGTACTGCCAAAACCATTCCTCCTCCCATATCAACATGCCTCTTGTCCATATCACCTCTATTTGTCGTTCGAAATCGAAGGCTAATTATTCCTGAACAGAAACCTCAAACACAAGCAGCAATATTTCCATTGGGGGAACAAAACCTCTTAATATGTCCATTTGATAGTTCTGTTTGTAGTTTTTTAAAGCAGAACCTAAATAGCAGAAAAATACATTCCCCATGTATGGTAACGACTGACATACTTTAAAGAAATAAGATCACCATAAGAAAAAGTGCTGAAGAATCTCAACTGTATAAGATATTTTATAATGTCCTTTCAACCCATTTCTAAGACTAAGGAACCTTTCTCATTAACTTTATTGTTTTGAACTCAAAATACAAATCATAAGTATCTCAGTTGCCATATACATTGTATAAACTGAGCAAGCCCTGAAAGAATGGATTTAATGATAATATTTTTTTAAAACTGCCTTATAGTATGAAATATTTACAAGTGCCCAACTTATCTTTATTGGATATTTCAAAATGTTCTAAAATGAGTGTAGCACTAGCAAATTAGGTTGCGTGAAAAGCACTAATAGTAAACTGACTGCTTTGCTTTTACGTGAAGAGGAAGTGGGCAGAAACAAAAAAAATCCACGGAAATCATTACTGATAAGTTTATTCAGCATTTTGTAAGAGTGCTGTATTTCCTTTATGCATACTTTCTAGAAGGCTTCCTACGAGGTTATCTATAATGAAGCAACAATGGTGTCAAATCATCCTGTATATCTTAGCAGCACAAAGAAATAGCTTATTTGCATGTATACCTCATACGTAAGAAAATTAAAGTTTATACTATTAACAGTATAAAATGTTCAATTCTAGAAGATAAATACTCCTGAATTACATTTAAATTGGTATTCTCCAAATTGTCAGATTAAGATCAATGAAAGTTATTCTTGAGTAATACTAGGGTGCAGATAAGAATAAAAAATATACTTTATTTGCTGAGGTAGGAAGAACAACATTTATATGTTTTAAACATGATTGCCAACATAAGAAAAATTATTTTAAATTTATGTTGATATAGTTGCAAAGATTAATATTTCTCTAACAGTTCTATTGCTAACATGCCTGTGAATACATCTACCATTTTCATCTTTTCAAAGGTGAAACACTGAATACATTATAGATTAGTTTACAGAGTGCTTACTATGTCCCAAGCATGGTGCTAAGTACTTTACATTTTCTCATTTAATCCTCAGAACAGTCCTAGGAAGTAGGAAACATTATTATCATTGATTTACAGATAAGGAAACAGTGTCAGGAAAAGCTTAGGCAATCTGAGGTCATACGGATGGAAAGTGATGGAGCCAGGGCTATCTGAATTGGGATCATGAGATTTCATCAATGGAAATGTTTGGCCCTTATTTAGGTGGTTATACTCTAATAAATGTCATGCAACTATACTATGATGTTATGTTTATCCTTTCTAAGCTTAAAAATGAAGCTTAAAAACAGAGTTATTATAATACCGACTGTTCCTGGATTTGGTAAAAACTGATCTCTTCAGAGAAGATCACTTTCATTGGGCAGCCAACGAGTGTCATTAGCTGCTGTACAATTAACCATGCTAATTCTAAGATTCTAGCTCCAATTCCAACCATGTGTGACCAGGACTGACCTAACCCCAACAGCATATTTTCCTAAGTCAGGCAGTATAGCATGTATGTGACTCCTTAAGTCAGTGTTATGAGTTGAACTGGGTCTCCCAAAAATTAATATGTTGAAGTCCTAACCCCTAGCACTTCAGAATGTGACTGCATTTGGAAATGTTGCCTTTAAAGAGGTAATTATACATAGTAAGATGACATCACATAGATGAGTCCCAATACAATATGACTGGTGTCCTTTTAAGAAGAGAAGACTGGGACACAGACAAGATATAGACAGAAGGATGAGTGTGTGAGGACCTACCAAGAAGGCAGACATCTGCAAGCCAAGGAGAAAGGCTTCAGAAGAAACCACACCTGTCTACACCTTGATCTTGGACCTCAAGCCTCCAGAACGGTGAGAAATAAAATTCTGTTGTTTAAAGCACTCAACCTGTGGTATTTTGTTATGGCTGTCATAGCCAACTAATACAGTCAGTAATTAAATCCATGCTCACCCCTTCTAGGAATATCCAGTTCCTGTGTTATGTGCCTTTGATCAAAGAAAATAGGAAAATGAATTGATTACCACTGCAGCAAATTTTTAAAAAATCACAGCTCCAAAGCTGGAGGAAAAAATAAGACATAGTAGAAGGGATGCCTATGGATAAGAAGACTAGAAACTCCTGAGGAGGTAATGGGAAAGAAATCAAAACTGGTAAAAGTATCGAGGAGCGTCATAAACTAAATAGGGCTTGGTAACTCTCCTGGTCAAATATAGTTATGTTCTAAACTCATTAGTACCACAGGGAAGTCCCTCCACAAGCCAGTCCAATGCTATGCTTCATTTTACAGAACTAACTACTGCTCCCACCCCACCCCCCCACCCCAAGTGGACCACTCCCCAGTCCAGGTCTTGCCCTTTCTTCACTCTGAGAAGAGTGCTTATACTGTCTCACGCACTCATTCATTACACAAGTATGTATAATAAGGTATTGAATATACAAAAGTTTATAAAATTGACTAGATTCTTGTGGAATTCACAGTCTAGTTCCTCTAGCTTCCAGCGTCCCCTCCACACTGCAGCTCTACCTAGTGAAATCCTACCTGTCCTTCACATTCAAGTTACTTCCCAAAGATCCTTCAAACCCCCAGGCAAAATGAGCAACTCCCTCCTTTGTGCTCCTGCAGAACTCTGCTTTGTTTCATTTTGGCAGTTGTGTCATGCTGAAATGTTAGATATCCTCACTTACATACATTATCTATGATGGACAGATTAGTGTGTATCTTTCTCTAGACTATACGTTCCACTACGGCACAATTTACACTACAGTCACATCTGAATTTCCCTTGTAACAACTAACTCTGCTTTGCACATTCTTGGTGCTCTACTAATATTTGCTGAATATAAATAACATTAATTAAACATAATAAAGTAATGTGCTAAGGTGCAATATTAAACAAAAATATGAAATGCACCAAATCTAAGCCTAAGAAACTCTAGGTTTACGATGTTTTCCTTGCAAAACACTGTTCCAAATCCCTGCACACACGTTTGTGCTTTTTTAGTTGAACTGCAACAAGCCTAGAACATTGTGGCTGAGCCCTGCCCCAGCATTCATCTCTAGTAGATCATTTGAAGAGCGTGGTGCACAAGTGACACTGAATTGTCAAAAGGCAGCCAGGTATGGTCTCTGTGGTATATTCAAGGACAACGGACAGAAAGTTAGACCTGGACCTGCTGCTCATTGAAACTGAAGGTTGGTTTAAAGATTGATGTTGTCACCATAAAACCAGCTAGCTTTTTAGAAGGCATGCTGGCTCTCTCGATTGTTGTTTTTTCGGTGTGTGAACAAATCAACAGACTGATCCTGCTGAAGAAGCAGAATTGGTTTAAGCATATTTGGGATACTGGCCACAACCAGCACTTCCCTAATTCAGGCTGGCAAAGGCTTCTCTCTTCATCAGACTTTGTGACACAGGCATTGATTTTGCTCTCATAGTTACCAACCACCATAGCTCACATCTCAATTAAATTCTGAACTCCTCTCTTTAGAAGGTTGATGTCTGCGGTTTGTTTTAAGTTTGACCCTTCCATTGTGACTAACAATAACGTCAAGTCACAAATGAGAAAAATTAGAGTCACAGCCTTGGAACTTCGAGCCACCAATACTTTGGATATCAACTAACAGACTTTACTAAAAATTTAAATACTATTTCCACAGATTGCATTCTTTTTAATTTTTCTCTTGTGTAGCATTCCGTGGACTTTTAAAAATGTATTTCCACTCCAGGCAGACCAATTGTTGACACTTCCTCCAACAAACAACTCTTCAGAGGTCAGCCACACTATCATCTCCTCCCTGCCACATCAGGTGCCTACTCCATGGACCACATGAGACAGGTCAATGCAGAACCTATTGATGAGTATGGTGCTTCCATGATAAGTTTTTGAGGGCAAAAACTGAATCTTCCCCTTTGTTAAAAAATACAAAAAAGGGCAACCCCTTCAGGTCCCCTCCCACTGTGGGAGCTTTTCTGTCCTCTTAATAAATCCTGCTTTCTAAAAATTAACATTAAAATTAAAAAAATCTCTTGGACATGTCCACTTCCTATCCCACACCTATGTTTCACCAACAGAGACAGACAATTGCCAAATCTTATAAAGCAATGTTTTTAGGCAAAATTGCACCGCTGATGAAGACCATGGGCTCTGGGGTCAGTACACTTGGTTTTTAAATGAAATTTGTTAATTGTTTGACTTTGTATAAGTTACTGAAGGTCTTACAACAGTCAGAATGACCAGTATTAGAAAATCAAAAAACAATAGATGTTGGCATGGATGCAGAGAAAAAAGGAATGCATGCACACTGTTGGTGGGAGTGTAAATTAGTACAACCTCTATGGAAGGCACTGTGGAGATTTTTCAAACAATTAAAAGTAGATCATCATTTGATCCAGCAATTCCACTACTGTGTATCTACCCAGAAGAACAGAAGCCATTATATGAAAAAGAATCTCTATGTTCACTGCAGCACAATTCACAACAGCAAAGATGTAGAATCAACCTAAATGCCCATCAACCAATCAGTGGATAATGAAAATGTAGTATATATTTCATTCTTTTGGATACCCGAATAGCATTCTTTTGGAATACTATTCAGGTATCCAAAAGAATGAAATCATGTCTTTTGCGAAAACTTGGATGGAATTGGAGAACAGCATCCCAAAAGAACTAAGTCAGGAACAGAAAGCCAAACACGGCATGTTCTCACTTATAAATGGGAGCTAAACCAAGGGTCTGCAAAGTCATAGAGAATGGTATGATGGATCCTGGAGACTCAGAAAGGGGAGAGAGGAAGGGCCAAAAGAATCACCTATTGGCACAACATGCACAGGTAAGATTGGTGAGTACTCTTAAAGCCCAGACCAAAAACCATTCATACCCCCGAAGCTATTGAAATAAAAACGGATAAATTAATTTTTTTTAAATGAATCTAAGTAGGAATATATTTTAACTTTCTAACCTTCACAGAGAGAGTGAGGGAGATGGTTTAAGAGAAGTCCTCTCCAGATGTGAAAAGGAAAACCAAATATATCCATAACTAATTAACATATGATCAAATGAGGAAGCCTAATGATCACAATTAAGGAAATAAAAGCCCAATGAAAACGTTTTCAGAATAAAGCTACAGTTCACTGTTCTAGGAGCTCTTGCTGTCACAATTTGTCTGCTTTCAAAAAAAAAACACATCACTCCTCCCCATTTCCCACAAATCACTGTTCATATAATTTATCACGTGCATCCCAAAACAGCTATGTTGGGGGTAATGGAGGATATCACTTCCTATCAGACAGCAGGTCTGATATGGGTATGCAGGTCAAGAGTGTCATGTCGCAATATTTTGATACTCAGTCAGAAGAAGAGCAGAAGATTCGATTCACCACCATTTTCAAGGTAAGTATATTAATATGAGGGGGTCATACTAGCAGAGACTACACTGGTTTAAACTGCTACACCAAAAAGTGGCAGTAAAATCTCTGACCTAAAGTGACACTGTAATAAAATTCAAAAGTGAATGTTACCAACCTAACTCCAACTCTCTACCACTTCTCTGTAATGAAGTAGATCTCACAAGAGTAAATTCCTTGCATAGCTTCTGACTCCACTCTACTCTATAATGGATGCAATATTCATATCCTGATTTTTTTCCCCTACTGAACTAGCCTAAGCAAGCCAGAGATACAGTGAGTTTGTGTGATCTCAGACAGCAACTAATCCCATCCTCTCTTCAGACACTTATAAGTAACAATGACTACAGCACCGATGTAATTTACAACTTATTAAATTATCGGTTTCTACTTTCACATTTACTTTGCACCTTAACGTGTAGGAAGCAAATCCTAAGAATCACTCTGTGATTTTCTATGTAAATTATTTCTCTTCATAAAGTTCATTTATAGCTTTATTGTTTTCTGGCCATGAAAATATTGCTACTACTTAACACAGTACTATTTTTGTCAATCAAGACCTTCCCAGAGGAGCTCTTCATAACATAGCAGTGCTCCATTCAGTGTTGATACATGGTTACTTTAAAGTCGCTATATCTTTATTGCATGATTGATGGCTAGCCTGCAAAGTGTTGGGTGCATTCATTTCTGCAAACTCAGCTGAGTTCAGCACCTGATTGAGATATTTTCTCCAGAATTATACTGTTCCTACACCACATTTTAAATCCTTGCTTCAATGACCTACTTGATCTCTCAATGATTGCTTAAACGTAAATCACAGATTTATTATAATAATATTTCTCATAGAACTTTCCAATTTTATCTTTGTTACACATTGAACTGTTGTTTCCATGCAAAACCAAAGATTCAAATTGAAATGAATGCCACTTCAATTTCTTTTATAAGGGTTTTCAACTTGACATGGCATCTGGCAAGCAGCCCCTAACTGCGTATTCCACTAGAAAGTCTGAGGTGATGTGGAATAAAAGAAGGGAGCAGACTATTGGGGGAGAGGGAAGGGGAAAGAAGAGTGAAAGATAAAGGGGGAAGACTAGAATTCTAGAAGCTAGGAGGAATTTCTGAAGTACACTGAGGAAAACAAAAGTCCCTTCTTGCTGTGAAAGCAGTATAATCATTAGGGATTCAAGTTAACCCATTACCCTGTCACAGTCTCTGCCTCTTGATCAAAAACAGAAGGTAAGCACAAGGCAGAAAAGGAAACCTTTACCTACAACTATATGACTGTTGCCTTTTGAGCAATAAAGGTAATGCTCCCCACACCCCACCGCTGTCACTGTGCCTTGTACCTGTCTAGACAGAGACCGTAACTTCCAAAAAGTTGTTGGCGGGAAGTCAACTATGATGATATCATGACAATAACTGTCGAAGTAGTTACACAACTGAAGGTAAATGTCAAACATTACTCATGAAAGAAAAGATATATAATGTAAAAAAAATGTAACAATGATCTGAGAGTAAGATTGCTATAAATTCCTCTACCCACACTCAGTTTTCTTCAAAAGACATCGTTTGATTTTTACTTCATTTCAGCTATGTAAGAATGACTTAAGGTTAGGAACTCTACTATTGTAATATGATAACCCCCTCAAAAAATGGAATTTTTTTGGAGGGTGGGCCCCTTGTAGTACAGGCTTTCCCAATTAGGTAAATGTTCTAGAAAGCCTTTGGTATACCAGCTAGTGGTCTTGTGAGAAACTGCATTCAGCTTCCATGACATTTTTTTGGAGATTCTTTCAAAGTATGTGCCCATTTAATGATGGATGATTTACATGAATAACCAGCCCACACCATGCTGAGCGAGCGTTCAGCAGTTTGACCCCAAATGGTATGACCTCCATGCCCCACCCTCTCTATTCACTCGATCTCATCTCAAGCAACTTTTTTTGTGTGTCCCCAATGAAATAAGTCCTCAAAGGGAAACGTTTTGCCCATGTGGAAGGGTGAAACAAAAAATGGCAGAAACACTAAAAGGCATCAAAAGTGACAAGTTCAAAAACTGTCTTGAGCAGTGGAAAAAGCATCTCAACAGGTGTATTGCATCAAATGGAGAGTACTTTGAAGATGACTGAAGTTTAAACATGTAAGAATAATACAGAATTTTTAAAAATAAATTCTGGTTTTTGGGAGTCCACCCTCATACATCACATTAGGCCCAGTAAGAAAGAAAACTCTTGATTATTTTTACGTTGCCTAAAAGTTACTCCATAGAATTAAATATTCATTCCCAATAAAAATTTTCACAAAATTAGGAAAAGAAGGGTGCTTTCTTATTATCATGAAGATTATATTAAACTGATAGCCAAGGACAGAATACTAATTGCAAAATATTTGCAATACTTCCATTAAAATTTGGAAAATCACAGGAATGCCTAATTATCATTATTATGTAACACTGATATATATAAATTCTAGCCAATGAAATACACCAGAACAAAGAAAAAGAGCTATAATTCCTGTAAAGTAAGGAATAAAATTACTACATGTGCAAATGCAATTACATATAATATTAGAGTTTTACCATATATCATATACCAAATAAATTTCAAATGCATTAGAAAACTAAATGTAAAAATGAAGCTAATAATTAATAGGAGATAAAGGGAAATGTTTTGGACTAAAGAGGGGATTTGTAAGGAAAATAAATTACAAAAGAGAGATTGAAATAATGATTATTTTCCTTAATACATAAAAAGATCTTGCAATGCAACCGGATGTGGTCTAAGACCAGTAGAAAAAAATAAGTATCATGAACAGGAAACACATAAGTAGAAAAAAACTGCAATGTAAAATTACATAAAGTGGTAATCTAAGAAATGTAATTCAAGGAATCATGAAATACCATTTCTCACACATGACACTTTCATATAATTAAAAAAATTATAATAATTAATAATAACATGGGTAATAGTTCAGTCCAATAAGGAAATCCTCAAATTAATTATGGTATTAACCTAAAACAGACTATGTCTTAGTACAAAAATCATTTTTTTGGTGGAAGGAGAGCATGAAGAGATATTGGTCAAAAGGTACAAAGTTTCAGTCAAAATGAATAAGTTCTGGGGATCTCTTATACAGTATGATGATTACAGTTAGTAATGTACCATCTATTTGAAGATTGCTAAGAAATTAGATCCTAAATCTTTTCACCACACAAATATAAGTGTGAAAATGATGGATAAGTTAATTAGCTTGATTTGATCATTTCATAATGTATACATATATCAAAACATCACATTGTATACTGTAATATATATATACTTTTTATTTATCAATTATAGCTTAATAAAGCTGGAGGACAAATCATTTTCTTTTTTTTTTTTTTTTTGAGGTAAGAAAGCAGGAGTTTATTAAGAAGACAAAAAAAAGCTCCCAAGTGGGAGGGGGCCTGGAAAAGGGTTGCCTGACAAATCATTTTCAAATGATATCAGTGACATAGGAATGTCATGTAAGTGTATACATAGTATATGTATGAGGCACTTATAGTATGATGCCAGTTTTATACATCTATACAAAACAGATATTCCTACAGATAAAATGATTTTTAAAGAAATATGGTATGTTAGAAATTGTAATACAGACCATTTAAAATTCCTTATCGATCAGTTTCACTGTTCTCCAAATTTTTTCAATATAGCGTTTTTACTTTTCAATAGAAATATTTTTAAAATTTTGTTAACATAATGATTTATTCACTATCAATAAGAACACTATAAATCTATAAAGTTCTTTTAGAATTTATGAAGCAATTTCATATGTATTATCCCAATTAACTCATACAACTCTGCAACATAGATATTGGCATCACTTTACAGAAGAAAAAACTTCTCTAAAACCATATTACAATGATCACATTCCTTTATATCTTGCAAGGACAGGACAGAGGGAAGGGTTCACTCCAGTTGCAAGCAATAAAAACAAAACTTTTTATGATTCACATGTTCTATTCACAATTTTAAACAATGTCAGTGATAAAACACTTCTCCCTGAAAAATCTTTTGTTGGCCTGAATTCTAATTGCTGCAGCTACAGTGAGTTCTAATGTTCTGTATACAAGCTTCAAATTATCATCTTTTATTACTTGTCCTTTAATAAGAATGGGAATTAATTCAGAGGCCCCTCAAACTTGGTTATGAGTCCTGTTCAAGAACAGGTTTGTAACATAGACTTGTCTCCTCCGTGGTACTGCATGTTCCTGAGTTATACAATTTGAAATAAACGATCATGGCACCATGATTGGCAAAAACAAACAAACAAAATTAGAGTTACTTCAATTTTTTTATTCTTATGTGACAACTCTGAAGTTATTTTGTGTTAAATATTTAAAACAGTGAAACACAGTACTAAGTGCAAAGTGTAATAGTTTAGTAAGTGTAAATTCCATTTCATAGATGAAATATTTTTACTAAATTTTAGTACTTTAACATTGAAATGTACTCCTTTGTTTAGTTATTAATTATTTTAAAACCTAAGAAATCAAGAAAATAGTAATTACTGTGTATTACTGCATGACTATTACTTTAAACAATTTTATCATATAGAGGTGGGGTATTAAAAATTATGTACTCTGGGTATCAAATACAGTAGCAATACCTCTAGTCTTATTATAAATTTTAGTTACATTCTAAAAAGGAAAAAGTCTTAAAATTTGTTAAATCTGCCTATTATGATTTTGGTAACTAAAGAATACACATCAATTGTTTTCCTTATCTTCCTAACCTGTTCCAAACAAAGTGGGTCTTATTTTGTTTGCATTTATAACTTTATGGAAATGTAACAGTAAGATTTAGAGAGCAACAGACCATTTATTTCAATTAGAAGCAGTAATGAAATCTCTTTAAACTATTAGATGTCACTTAGTCTTTATGTAAGACAGATTGCATGTTTAATGCCATTTGGCGTGATCCACAGTTATTGGTCCTTAATAGTTTTTATATTGACTGAAAACAAGGATTCCTCCCCCAGGGCCTTCCCAAGTCCGAAAGAGTGGTTGGTCTGAAATAGCTTTTTTTCACACAACTTAGAAAATAACCCATGAAAACCTTTCAACTCAAACTAATAGCAATGATAATATGACTTGGCTATAGCCAAGAACTCAGTGTTGTTTCTAGCTCTACGCAGGGTATGAACTTGAGCAGCTATGCACTATCATGGTTCCTGGCATACTTGCTTTCACCATGGACAATGTTCTTCAAAGCACCTCAAGATAGCCCCTGTCCATTTTAAGGACCAGCCTTGATAAAGTTCATGCCATCTGATTCACCTTACTTCAGGAAAATTCATTTTAAAACACATTTCTGGTGAACCAGAATCTGAGCACCTCAACATAGTCTGAAAAGAATTGCAATTTTTCTTTTTCTTTCTTCCTTTCTTCCTTTCCTTTCTCACTCCCTCCCTTCCTCCTTCCTTCCTTTCCTTCTCTCTACCATATTTTTAATGGCATGCCATAGAAAACTACCCAAGAGCAGACAAGGTTCACAAGGGTAGTCTTAACATTGCTCCTCTTCCTTTAGTGTCTTTTTTTTCACACAAGAGTGGGGAGAAAAGAATGAGTACAACTATGATTCCAGTCAAACTTGATAAGGCAATATAGAGGAGAGAGCTTTCGAAGGACAGCAGGACCAGCAAATGAAGAGCCTTAAGAACACCATTACACTAGCCAAATTCCAATTAACCCATCAAGTGCTGCACGTTTTACTGATATCTGTGTACAATTTACCTAATTCCTCCCCTTTCAGGACACAGGTACCTTGAACTAGTTGTCTATTGGAAAGACCACGTCTGGTGCTCGCTCTTTGCAAATCCATAGGGAATTGACTTTAGAGTTTTGAAAAGCCTTTTGGGGGAATTTCTGCATTTACAAACATGGATACCTACTAAGAGCATATTTTTAAGGGCTTAAAAGTGGATAAAGGGACTGGGCATGGTGGCTCACACCTGTAATTCCAGCACTTTGGGAGGCTGAGGCCAAGAGGATTGCTTGAGCCCAGGAGTTCAAGACCAGCCTAGGCAACACAGCCAGACCTTGTCTCTGCAAAACAAATAATTAGTTGCATGTGGTGACGTGCCTGTAGTCCTCACTATCCTGGAGGCTGAGGCAGGAAGATCACCTATGCCCAGGAGCTAGAGGCTGTGCTGAACTGTGATTGTGCCCCTGCACTCCAGTCTGGGTAACAGAATGAGACCCCAGCTCAATAAAATAAAATAAAATAAAAGACATCACAGTCGTCCATTACATTGATAACATTATGTTGCTTGGACCTAGTGATCTAGATGAAGCAACTACTTTTGACTTATTGGTAAGAGATTTGCATGTTAGAAGGTAAAAAGTCGGTCCAAAAAAAATTTAAGGACTTCAGTGAAATTTTCAAGCACCCAGTAGTTTGGGGCATATCAAGATATCCCTTCTAAGGTGAAAAAACATTGTTTCATCTGGCTTTTCCTATAACTGAGGAGGAGGCATAATCCTTTTTGAGCCTCTTTGAATTTTGGAGGCAACACATTCCTCATTTGGGTATGCTACACCAACCCATTTACTGAGAGACTCCAAAAGCTGCTAGATTTGAGTGGGGCCCAGAACAAAAGAAGGCCCAGCAACAGGTCCAGGCTGCTACCTATGCAAGTTGCTCTGCCACTTGGCCACATGATCCAGAGGATCCAGTTTTGCTGGAAGTGTCAGTATGAGATAGGGATGCTCTTTAGAGCCTTTGGTGGGCCCCTATAGGTGACTCACAGGGCAGAATTTTAGAGCAAGGCGTGGCAACATCTTCATCTTGGACTTCTAGCCTCCAGAATTGTGAAAGAATAAACTTCTGTTGTTTTAAATGCTCGGTTTGTGGCACTTTGTTACAGAAACTCTAGGCAACTGATACAAATTTTGTTTTCATGAGTTCACAAGTATTAGTTCATCTCATTTTCAGCACAACCCTATGAGGTGGTCACTAGTGATGCCCACCTTTCACAGAGGAGCCAACAGTGAACAAGCATGGAGCAGAGCTGGGACTTGAACACTGCCATCTGGTTCTGCGTCTATGCTCTTAACCACGACACTACGGGGCATGATAATTAACGTTTGCAAACTTGCCACTGTACGCTTACTATACAAAAAACTGAACCTTGGCATATCAGTGTCTCCCAGTTATGTTCATGCCGATGTGTTGTTGTGTCTTGCTGAGTAGTATTCATTATTGTTGTTGCATGCTTTTGTGTGCCATTGCGAGAATGTTGGAGCTTGAATTAGAGCAAGGGACAAACATTAAATTTCTTGTTAAACTTGGCAAGAGTGGAAGTGAAATCAGGGACATGTTAGCCCGACTTTATGGTGATAATGACATGAAGAAAATGACAATGTATAAATGGATCAAACTTGTTTCTCAGAAAAGAGAAAGAGTCACTGATGGAGAGAGGTCAAGACGGCTAGCAATGTGCAGAACTGAAGAAAACATTGCAAAAATTCATCAAATTGTGCATCAAAATCATGAGGGGACTAAGAGAAGCATAGCAGACCAAATAAGCATTCATAGAGAAACAGGAAAATCTCAACTGAAAATCTAGGCATGAGAAAGGTGAGTGCAAATATGGTCCCAAAGGAGCTCTTGCATCATGACAATGCACCAGCTCACACAGCACTGTCCCAGGAGGGAGTTCTCAGCCAAGAAACAAATAACTCTCCCTATTCACCTTGCCCCAATTACTTTTTTTTGTTTGTTTATTTTTATTTATTTATTTTTTATATATATTTTTTATTTTAAAGATGAGGGGTACAATTCAGGATTAGGCATACAAGTGGATACGGACATCTCTCAAAAGAAGATATATAGGCAGCCAATAGACACATGAAAAAGGGCTCAGCCTCACTAATCATCAGAGATATACAAATCAAAACCACACTTGAGATACCACCTAATCCCAGTAAGAATGGTTAGCATTAATAAAACAAACAACAACAGACGCTGGAGAGGATGCAGAGAAAAGGGAGCACTTCTACATTGCTGGTGGGAACGTAAACGAGTGCAACCTCTATGGACAACAGTGTGATGATTTCTAAAAGAACTAAAAAATGACCTTCCCTAGACCCAGCAATTCCCCTACTGGGAATATACCCAGAGGAACTCAAATCATTCTTCAAAAAAGATACCTGCACATGCATGCTTATTGCAGCACTGTTCACAATAGCAAAATCATGGAACCAACTGTGCTGGCCATCGAAACTGGACTATGATAAAAAAATGTGGTACATTTATATGATGGAATATTATGTAGCCATAAAGAAGGGCTTTTTTCTTTACTCAAAAATAAAGGGAATATTGAAAGAAAGACATTTTGATGACATTCAGGACATCAAGGGTAATACGAATATGGTTCTGATGGCCATTCCAGAAAGAGAGTCCCAAAATTGCTCTGATAGGTGGACTGGATGCTGGCATCAGTGGATAACTTCCCTCAGGAAATACTTTGAAGGTGACCACAGTGATATTCAGCAATGAGGTATGCAGCACTTTTTCTAGGATGGGTGTGAACTTAATTGTCAGACCTCATATAGAGTCAGCAGAAAGCATTACTATGAATGCATAACACTACTCTTACTTGGATGAAGTCACAGGCTGCCAAAACTCACAGAAACCATGTTTTCTTTGTTTGATAGATGGGCACTGATTCTAGGCTCTTGATGGCAGGTATCACACTAAGGAGAGTAAGTGATTTAGTGTGAGAATTGGGGGATGCCTACAATACCTACTAATATGTCAGATTCCATGATAAGTGAATTATTTTGTTAATGGTGGCTGGCCCTCCAGTATAGTCTGGACTTTCATGACACTGAGATTGAGCATCTCTTTCAATTTCACACCTTGGTGTCTCACTGGCCCTGCCCTTGTCCCCACCCTGCAGCAGAGGTATTCTTTTTAAATGTCCTGCAGGGAGTAACATTTCAACTCCCAGTTCTTCTTCGATAACACTTAAGGAACAAACATATTTTGATTTTAAATTTCATCATTAATTATCTTTACTCAAGTTTTAACCAGAGTTGACGCTCTGTTTAACATTTGAAAACAACACAAGCACACCATTCTTCAATCCTTGATGTTTGTAGAAATAACATTCAACTTTGATGTGGTGTGACTACCACACACCAGGCACTAGGTTACAGTTCGCCCTATAGAAGTTGGGATCACTCCTTATTCTAATCCTAATCCTAGCACATGGCATGTGCTCAGTATTGTTAAATGGAAGGAAGAAAAGATGAATGGGTGAATGGACAAGTAGATGAGTGGCCATACAGCTGGATGATGGAAGGATAGAAAGATGGAAGGTAGATGGTTGAGGCTCACTTATTTGGGAACTCCACAGCCAAACTGTAAGGAGAAGAGAAAGCAACAGCCATCCCCACCCCCAACCACTACCACCAGCCAAGCTCTTGTATCCTTTTTCTCCCCTTCTTTCTCCAGTGTTCCGAGCAGGCATTGAAAACAAACAAACAAGCCTAGAAGGAGCTAGGTTAAGGATATTTGAGGACACTGATTGAGTTGGAGAAAACTGAAGTTTACCAGTGTCCAACCTGTCCCTGTTAATGTCACGAAGTCAGAAGGAATTCCTGGGAGAAGGCATGTTTATTGTCATTTCATCTTCTGCCAAGACCCAAGGCAAAACTCCAAAGGACACAAGCACATCTTTGCCAACCTCTCTCTTTCCCTTCTAAATACTTCGCTCTGGCCTCAGACATCGAAGTTACCTCTGTGTCTCCAAATTCTTTCATCCCAGGTCAAAATATCTATAAATAGCCTTATTACCACAAGAGTCTTATTACTTAATTAAATTCACACTTAGGTGTGAATGAATATCAACACTCCTACAACAATATTAAATAATGTTATGCTAATGCAAATAATTTTCATTGGAAGATGTGGCAAGGAGCAGCTTTTCAGTGAAAAAATCTAGAAGACTCCCCCACCCACCCTTAGACCTGCCTTCTGCTTTGCCAAGTCTGCCAGAAATAAAATACCTTTACAGCACCATAACCTTCATACTTGCTACAACCCCCCCAAGAATTAACATCATAGAACTCAACAAAACATCACACCTAACCTGTAATCTGCACCCCAAATACATGAATGGTGAGGGTATCTTCTATATGTGCACAATCATGTATAATCCTATAGATTCTCTTGTATAATGTTTACATTCATGTATAGTCATAAACACCAGAGCATCATATCTAACATTTGTATATTAACACCGTGTTCCCTCTAAACCTCTTATTTCTCCATCTCCCCCCTCACTAGTACCATCTGGTCACACAGAGAAATGCATGCTCTTTGGTATAACCCTTACAAAGTTCCCAGTCTCCTGATCCTTCCCTCCTCCCTTCCCTCAATCGCAGGGGAGGTGCTCCCCTCACACTGGAAGTGGAAGTGAGCCTATCCTTCCCTTATGTACCCTGGGCACTATTCCGGCCCACCTCCTCCAGGACCTTGGTCTCCTGGGTTGTCCGTCACTATCTCCTTTCTCCGGCTACCTCCCTCCAACATTCAGACATGCTCTGAACACAAGCAAACCCACAAAATCCTTCCCTTGACTCAGTCTTCCTCAAGCTGCAGCCTTCATCCTATCTTCTCAGTCAAACTTTATCTAAAAACTGTGCATGCTCCCTGTCTCCACTCTCACCGGTCCCATCATCTAACCTGCTGTGACAAAGGTCCTCGATGGTGTGGTCGCTACCCCCCTAGAAGTGAGTCTGTTCTTGTTTTTCTGGTCATTATTCTGGAAATGCCTCCTGAGTATTACTACTTCCAGTGGCTTCCAGAACATTCCTTCCCCTGCTTTCTGCCCACCTCTCTGCGCACCCTTTTCAGCCCCTCTTGGAGTTTCCTCTTCGTCTACCCACCTCTAAAATCCTGGTATCTTCCAGAATTCAGTCCTGGTCCCTTCCCCCTCCTCCCTCTTTGGCTCAATCATAGACACTGCTTCAGTGTGTTGACAAGTCCCAAATCTGTATCTTTTGCTCCAAATCTCTCCTCTGCGCCACAGCTTTATTTCCAGTTGCCAACTAGACAACCACAAGGGGACACCACATCTGACACTCTGTAGGTTTAAATCTGAAGGTAACATCTTTCTCCCACAAACTTGCTGTTTTCCTGGGTCTCCTACCTCAGGCAACAGCACCACTGTATTAAGCCAGTAATCTGCATATCATCCCAGTCTCTCTCCCCTTGTACCCTACTATCCAATCATTGAGTTCTGTCAACTCTCCCTCCACTGTTCTTAGTCAATTGTCATATGAAGTCTAGGCCACCAGCATCTCTCTCCTGACACCACAACAACTTCCTAATTGTTTGCTCTGCCTCTAGTCAGCATCTGTCAATAGCTCCCTTCCACTCTCTAGATACACTCCAAACTCCTCAACAGAACTTCAAGGCCATCCAGGACCAGGCACTACCCTACCCATCTCTCCATCTCTTACCACTTCCTCCCAGCATTCACTGAGTCAGTCAAACAGAATCCATTTGCAACCATGTTCCATGCTAAACTTCCTCCCTTTTCTGGCCGTTGCATATACTGTTCTCTCTGTCTAGAACACTCTTTCCCTTTAGATCCTGCTCCTCTTCAGGCTAAATCTGCTCACCCTTCAGTTCTGAGGTCACATGACAGTTCTAGAGAAAGCCTGCTGTGGTTCCAGTTCTCTGTGAACTAGATTAGATGCCACCGCTCATGGCATCTTGTGCTTCCCAGCAAGACAATCATCCCACTTTATCATTATTGTTCATTCCTTATGTTATGTCTTTCCTGTTGGACTCTATGTGCCCAGAGGGCAGAGCCTGGAGGCCCACAGAAGGTGTGGCATAGAGAGACTTGGTAAAAAAAAAAACTATATTGTCCCCATTTTGCAATGGTACAAATCCCAGTGGTCAGAGATGCTACATGCAGGGCAGAGAGGGACTCTTCAGCATCATTTCATTTCTGGTTTTCCAAAGCTATAGACTTCCTTTGGGAAGTGAAATTTTTTTACACATTGTAACTCACTGATCTCTAACCCAGGCTAACTTAATGACTACCGGTGCAAATCCTACAATCCTGTTAGGGAATTCTTGGAAAAATTCCTCAACTTACTTTCCTCTGTAAAAGACCCACTACTCTTGATCACCTTTGGGATAATCCATCTTTAATCCATCTAATATTCTCAGCAAAGTACAAAATCACAGGTGTCAATGATGTAATGACTGCAGAGGATGTGGAAGCCCATTCCACTCAGCTGAACTCCAGTGCACATGGTGAACACTAGGCATTCTGATCATGACAGAGCCGAGGAGTATGGAGAAATTCGGATGTGGATGACATTTTAAAGAAAAGGTCCTAGCACTGGTCATGAAGAAACAAGCTGCACAGAAAACAGATTCTTATTTAAAATCTAAGACTTAAGAGGCCATGCACACATAAGCAGCAAATTTAGAATGACTAGCGTGATCTGGTGCTACACACCTGGATACTCAGTTTCCTGTACACTGATTGCATTTCAGTTCCTATTTCAATGTGTATTTTTTCTTTCTTACAATAAAGTCTGTCAGCTCCAATGTTTTTGGTCCCAGCTGGAGCAACCATGAAGGAGCTAATGAAAACACTTCTACTCTGACTGTATTCTTCCATTCGTTTGAGAAGGAGAATTAAATATGCATAGAAAGTGAACAGAGGCGTATCTTTATTATCAAACATTATTGTTATGGGATTTATATAAAAGCAAAGTTGACTGAAATAATTCTTTACATGGGAAGTAAGTAGTGTTGCAACGCGAGTTGAAATGTTCTTAAATAAATCGCACTTATGCAGATACACTACCGTACCACTCATTGATCTAGGCAGGAGACCACAGTTCAAAGCCTATACTCAGACGTTTCATGTCCTTAAAATCCTTATTGGCTCCTAAATTTGATATTTAGGACTGTCTTTTTTGCTTTTTAAGAATCAGAGTAAAAATTTGTCACTTCATGAGCACCCCTATCACCTCCAGTCCCATCACACAGCACTTTTCCTGAAACCAAAGCAAGCCCTGTAGTGACATACCTTGGTGTCTGCAGCCCTTTCTGGTCAGGGCTTGAACTGTGCCCCCACTATGCGTGCAGGCACTCTCATTTTCTCAGCCCAAGCCTATCTGACTTCCTGGGATGTTAGTAACCAACATCTAACTGGCTTCGACATCCCTTGACCTGTTGTGTCCAAGATCAACCTCTACACTGATGACCAAGTGCTTGTATCCACATTAGACAGACCTGCAGATTCAACTGCCTGGGAGAATGGTGTTCTCCTCTCCTTTCCCACTCCAGGAATAATTCAGTAGCTCAGTCAAGAGTGAGTAACTGGAACATGTGTTTAATTTGAGGCAATCTGTCCTCCTAACTTGCCCTGTTGATATCATCCTCCTTAGAAAACCAATTAATTTATACTCGCAAGCAGGTTATCTGAATTACCTATCTCACCTGCAAAATAACAGATAATATTAAACCCCTTATTTCCTTCTGCCCTAGGTGTTGTTATCTACTTTTTACAAAGCTTTCCCTTGAACTTCCTTTAATCTAGGCACAATGACCTTTACCTAAGACTGTAAAGCAAAACCATGAGGGCCCAAGACGCCCACACAACGTTGAGATCATCTGCATTTCCTGTTAGGATGTTGTTCTTGCACACCTCCTCACCAGCGGAGTATCTCTTTCATCATGTTCTCCCTAAGCTTCTCTAAGTCTTGATTCTCAAGCTGAGGTGCTCAGTCAAATGAAGGCCCACTTCTCAGACAGCTGCAGAAACCTAAACTGAACAGACTTAGGGCCAGAAGCAGGGCTCTGGGGGAAAGTTAACACTTTCTGTAAACTATGCAAAGCCCACTCTACCTCTCAGAACTCCCAGCCTCCTCTGAGGTCCCTGTGCAGAGAATCCCTCTCTGGGTCACTTCCTTGTGCTCTGTCATCTTCTCCCAAACGCGGGTCCACACAGAATATTTAGAAGTCACTTCATTCCCATCTGTATGAATAATACACCAAACTCATGACAGCACAGACCTCTGAAGCACACTCTGTGCCCTTATTATCTCCACTGTCCTTAGCATTTTAGTAAAGTTTAGAAACTTATCTCAAGTCGACTGACACGTGTTTCCTTAACTTTCCCCCCTAGAATTTCCCCAACCAGGACCCTAGAATATCAATGGTACACTTCTCAAATTTACAGCAGGGCTAGGATTCAGTTTTATGGAATTGAGAGAGACAGACCACGAAATCTCACTCTTTAAAGAGTTTGCCAATTTTCCTTGGGAGCAAATTTTTCAAAACTCAAAAAAGGAAAGAAAAGAAAAAAAGATCGAAAAAAAATGTAGGTCTTAATCATTTTCCTGGTACCCTTCAGACCGAAACACTACTACAGGGGACATTAGGAATTTGCCTTTGCTACCAGGAGAAGCACCGCGATTCTAACTCTTGACAAGAGAGCACTGGAGGCTACCCGGAACCAGACTTAACACACCTGGGTGCGGGATCGCGCCTTACCAACCACAGGTAACACCAGGCAGAAAGGAATAGAGAGCGAATACAGAAAGGAAACAGGAGAGCGACCCAGACACCCAAAGCATCCTGGCCTCCCTGTAGTCCCCTGGAATGAGCTGCCAAGCCTGGGCACGGCCGCTGGACCGCGTCCCCTCCCGCCGCGCGTTCCGTCCACCCCCTCGCCCCCCGTGGCACCTCCTTACCTTGCGGGAGTACGGGGGTTTGCTCAGGTGGATGCCGTCGCGGACGAGCTTATCCCTGATCATGATCTTCAGCTTCAGTTTAGGGTAGCTCACCAGCTCCCTGCTGCGGGG
>NW_007260370.1:214567-215046 GCF_000164805.1 Carlito syrichta
GCGGCGGCGGTGCGCGGGCGCCAGCACCCCGATGGCGTCCAGGTCCGGGTCCCCGATCTGCTTGCACACCTCCAGGTCATCGTAGCCGTTATCCACGAAGGACTCCGCGTACTGCGGGAGCTGCAGCGCTCTGAGCCACTCGTAAACTATGTTGGTGCACATGGTGGGACCGGGATCCCCGCCGGCGAGCACCCTCCCTGCGCCCCAACGGCCCGGGCGGCACCAGTTCTGGCAACTTTTAAGCCGCTCTTCCAAGGGGAAGAAGAAATCGCCGTAAAGTTTTCCTTCTAAAGGCGAGGCTCGGGCTGGAGACAGAAAGCCATCAGAAGCAGCCCGGGGAAGCTAGACGCGAACGAGCGGCACAGCGAATCCCCCGAGCAGCCGCGGAGCTCGCGGGCACTGGCTGCTGGGCGAGCCACTCCGCTCGGCTCCGCGCGGCTCCGCGCCGCCCCTGGATGCGCCGCCGCCGCCGCCGCCGC
>NW_007260370.1:215195-221299 GCF_000164805.1 Carlito syrichta
GGCGACGCCTGCCGCCGGGAGCGCCTCGCCTTCGCGCGTGCCGGTCCCTGTGGTCCTCCTAGCGGGGAGCCGGTGGCTTCCACCCCTGGCTGCCCTGGATTGCTTTCCACATTTCTTTTGAATCCGACTTCTCCGGGGCGTGGAAGTCTCTGCGTTCACTTCCCCCGGAACCCACCCGACTCCAGCCTGCGCGCCCGAGGGCCGCCCAAGGGCACGTCCCGGTCGCCGCCGTCACCCCGATGGGCGAGGCTGCGAGGTCAGGGGTCCCGTCTCGCTTCGCAATCCGCGTGGGATTCCCCTTCCTCGGAGCCCGCGCGCAGCCCGGGGCCCGGCGCTCTGGCTTCTTCCGTGGGCGCCGCGATCAGTGCCCGGCAGGTGGGCGCGGCGTGCGCGCCGCCCCTCCTCGCTGTGCCTGGGCACGCTGGACGGCGAGAGAGGCGGCGGCTCTGCTGGGCTTGCCCTTCCTAGGCTCCGGAGTCTGCAAAAGTTTGGATTGGGTTGGAGTTTCTCCTCGGTCGGTCCAGTCCCCCACCCTGCTTCCTGCTCGTCCACTCACCCTCGCCCGCACTGTGCTTTCTCTCCGGAACCCCACGTTGTCTTCTGCCAGGGAGTCCTGGGTGGCTCTGGCCCCGGAGAGATGCGAGGCATTCAGTCCTGCAGCCCGGGATCAGAGTCCACCCTCTCTCCTCCAGCCCCAGGGCCGCGTGGGCATGGGTGCAGCACCCCCAGCTCGCGTTAGAGTGGATGTTCAGACAACTCCGCCCACGGCATTTCTCACTAGGGGGTCGTAAATTCAGCTGAGTTTCCCCATCGTGCCAATGCCTGAGCAACAGTTTGGGAGTGGGGACCCTAGCGGCAGGTGGAACAGACCGAGAGGCTCCACCACACTTCCCGGTGCCCGACTACCTCTGGGATTAAGGAAAGTAAGGGACCGCGGAGGGCAGGTACTCTGCCTCTCCTCTTTTCACGGAAGGGTGATTCAACTTTGCGACTGGGCTATTTCAGGAGGTGACCTGGCCTTTTCCCCGAAGGTGTCCTTGTGGGGCGTGCCAACCTCTGGCCTCGACCTTGGGAGGTGGACAAGTCGTGATTTCAGAGTCATTTCCCGCGGGGCTGTGCGTTTGGCCTGTGGGTGGGTGGATGGGCCCTCTTTCCCTAAATCAAAAGCGTTTAGCACCCTCTTGGGACTCGAACCCCTGAAGAATAAGACGACAGCTTCAGTCCTTTTGCCCAGGAAATTACCCGACATAGGCGCACCCAAAATGTTGCCTACAGAGGCGGGAGGGAATGGTTTCCCAAGCCCCGGGACTCACGAATCTCAAATTAAAAACAGCTGACAGAAAGGGCTCATGCTCGGGGGTGGGGCTAGTGGTGGAGAACAGAAAGCTGTGGACCTGCGTGCAGTCCCAGCCCTGAGTCACGCAGGCCACCCTTTCCCGAGCCCAGTTAGGGTCGCGGACCCTGGGAGGTGGCGATGCGCCCCGGCGCTAGGATGCTGCAGGCACTCAGCCCTCCCAGCCCAGCGCGGGTCGCCGCCTCTCCCTGACCAAAGCAGGCTCACAGTGCCCCCTCGCGTCCACGTGGCCCAATTATTATTATTATTGTTTTTCCCCAAATAGACTCCTATCTATACAGTCCTATCTCACATGACAAAAATAATCACTTGGGGTCAATGAAAAATTTACTCAAAGTATTTAAAAGCTATGATGTTTCTAATGTATTTCTGTTTTCTCTTAAGCATTCTGGAATAGGCATCCTCACTAAATAGAACTGAAAGTTTCTTTCCCATTTAGCTCATAAGACATTTTCACAGCATTTTATGCTGATAAAAGAGAGTTGGAATTTGCATACTTGGCTAGAGAAGCCTCCTGATATGGTAGGCACAATGATGCCATGAGAGTCAGAAAGCCTGGACCCTATTCCCAGCTTGGCCACGTCTTACTCACCTGACCTTAGGCAAGGTATTTGACCTCCTCAACCTTTGGTGTCCAAAAATGAAAATGTCATTCTTTGGTTTTTCATAAGAGTGTTGAAAGGATCAAATAAAAAATAATATTTGTAAGTAATAATCTTTTAAATCCCACAAACTATTTTATAGATGTCAACTTTTAAATTCTAAATCATCAATGTCTTCATATGACTGCCTCAGTTAAAATGTCTAATAAAAGTCACGACTCTTTGGCTTTGTCCACAGAAATTTCCAAGCCCAGTGTCTCCAAACAAATATCTAAACTCTTAATAAAGTTATCTTCAGGTTCATCCAAGCTGCTTTAAGACATTGTCCTCATCCCCCAGACTCATTTTGTTCAGCACAAGGAAGTGGGCTTGATGACTTTATACTAGTTTCCTACCCTCCTTTTAAAGTACAAATGGTTTCATCGTGTTTATCTTTACATCCCAACACTCTCTCATAAGGATCTTTGACTTTTGAAAGGACAATATTCCAGCGGTTAGATCCTGCTGCTAAGAAACGGAAGTTATCAATAAATACGTATTTGGAAATGATGATATGCCAGGCATCTGTGTGTATATCTGTACATACATGGTAAGTAGTAATATCATCCAATATATTACAGAAGAAGAAATTGAGACATTGAAACAAAACAAAAAAAAGTGGGCTGGTTGTAAGTGGTGAATCCATTTTTGGGGACTGGAAAACTTAAAACTTGAACATTTTATTATTTATTTTTTCCTTCCCTGAGTTGTGTGAAAATGTTAACAGTACTTACTGCTTAGTAAGTTTTTTGCCTTCTTACATAGGGCCCTTTCCCCTCTGGGAACTTAAAGACATTCCTCTTGTCTCATGAATCCTCAGTGAAGGCCATATTTTTATTTCCACTTCATAATTAGGGAAATGGATTTGAGGGAAGAGGAATGACTTGCCCAAGGTCACACAGTAAATCAGGACAGAGATAAGAGCAAGCCTGCCTTGTCAAAGCGCCTCTCTGACAGGCAGCGGTGACTCTTCTTTATTTATGTGCAAAGCACTATCCAATTAGGAAATCAAGTATCCAATACTCTCTTTGGAAGGGAACCCTTTTATAAATTAATCATTTGTTAATCAGTCCTAAATAAAACCTACTTACTTTTGACCTCAAGAGGAAACCTGCTGTCTGGAGACTTTACTTGTCTGAGCTATGGAGATACTCTTTTTCCCAGGTTTCCCTTCTAGTCCTCTTGTTCACTTCTACACTTGCCCAAGTCTTTGTGTGAACCCCCAAGGCTTGTATCCTTTCACTGCTTGCATATTGAACCTCTTAATAGATTTTGTTCCAGAGGCTGCTATGTGTGATCTCAAATGCAGAAGTTCTACAGCTCGTGTCTATCTCCTGTAGGGACTCATGGCTAAAGTCCCAAGTGAAACTGGCAACAATGACTAGCTAATGTTAAGATTTAGATCTGTAGCCTTCTGGAGTTAGAAGGTCATCTGAGATCATCATTAGCATCTGAATTTACATGGAGGGAGTTGAGGCTCAGAAAGGTCAAGTTTCTTCTCTAAGGTCACACAGCTAGTGTGAGAAATTACTAGGGATAAGAAATCTTCCTCACATTGCTATTTGCAATGTCTGCTTCCCAGATCTGCTTCCTCACATTGCTATTTGCAATGTCTGCATTACCTCATTTTTGCTGCAAGCACCTGGATACTGTCAAAAATCATTCATTTGTTCATCAAATGTTTATTAAGTAGGCACGCTAGTGCCAGGCACTGAAGCAAAGAGAGAAGCATTTTTTTCATTAATTGGAACTGGAGAGATTTTAGCATTCTAAATATGTAAAGAATAAACGGATAGTTTTTTATGTGTTAGTTCATGAATTGTGAAGATTACAAAGGTATAAAGTGGTGTTTTTTAATCTTTAATATTATCCAAATTCCATGAATCATAATATTAGCCAAAATTAGAAATTAAACCATGTTTGACACCCAGACAAAAATGCACTTAAAAAAATCAACTGGCTACTATGCTCCTAGTCACAGTCCTAGAATAACAAATGAATTTACTCAGCATACATTGTCAAGTACCTATAATTGTTTAAGGGTTATTGCTTTGTTGGAGGTTTTTCTTTATATAAACATTTTCAATATATTTATCATGCTGATTATTATATAATATGTTTGGGGCCAGACCTTTTTTGTGTGCAGCGGGGACTTCTTGCCTAATGAAAATCAATAGGAAAAAAGGTTATGGAGAAAGTTTCTTTTTAGACAGCATTTTAGAACTGTTTTGCAATGGTAATCACTGTGGCAAAATGCCTGTTGATCCTCTCTGTGTCATTAATTAATGATAATTATATGCAGGTTTTAAATTCTAAATATCAGGAAACAGCTTTTCTACTTTGCTCTCAATTTAAGAATATAGAGTGAAAAACAATTTGTGAAGAAATTTTCTTGGTGCCTCATAAGGCTTTATACCCTTTTATTTAAAAGATAGATGTTCGCACCTAGCGTGTGTAAAAATTAAATTCCATTAACATCTATTAAATATCGGTCCCCAGGGTGTCTAGCCTTGTAAAAGTCAAAGATATATAATATTAAACTTAAAATGCAAAGTGTGTCTTGCCTCTGCTTAAACCATGAGCTAAAAAGCATCTAGAAGGAGTAGATGCCACAGGGAGAAATGAGAATAATAGGCCTGAGTGATGGAGCAGGCAGTCTGTTCTCCAGGGTGAGGTGAGTTGGCAGCTTAATTGGGGGCAGGTTGGGTGGGGGTGTCTGTTAATATGTCGGAGCTGTGTACATTAGGCTCGTGTGTGACAACACACATATGAAGGAAGGAGAGACAAGGAGCGGTAGGGAGTACCAGCAGGAGGCCATTAGATTATTCATTGCTGTTATAACAGGCCTTTCTTTCTTTAAAGAAAGAACAAAGGGGGGAATGCATGTTCAATAAGTCATTGACTTAGAGGTCACTAAAGAAGGAGAGGCAAGCTAGAGACTATATTCATGATAGAAGATGAAGTGAGATCCATTTCCTAAAATTCTTATTCTCTCATCTCTGGCAGTCCTCAAAGATTCTATATTTTAAAATGCACTCAAGAAGAGAAGGAAATGATTGATCCAGTGTCTTTTGAGGTAAAGATGATAGGTGCAGTATTTTGTTAGGTAACAGTAGGCAGTATTTAGAAGCATTTTTTTTTAAGTCGGAGTCTCACTCCATCACCCAGACCGGAGTGCAGAGGCATGCTCATGGCCACCCCAGCGTCAACCTGCTGGGCTCAAGCAATTCTTCCACCTCAGCCTTCCAAGTAGCCAGAACTACGGGTGTGCGCTACCATGCCCGGCTAATTTTTTGATTTATTGTAGAGATGAGGTCTTGCCAAGTTGCCCAGGTGTTCTGAAACCCATGAACTCAGGCAATCCTCTGACTCAATCCTGAGTCCTCTGACTCAGGCAAACCTTGGCCTCCCAAAGTGCTGGGATTATAGACTTGAGCCACCGCGCCTGGCCTAGAATTATCTTTTTTTAAAAAAAAAATTTCATTCTAAGTCAGCAAAGCTAGCCTAGCATACAAGCATTAGGTTATATAACCTCGTACAAGTGAAATTATATTGATAAATGATATGTCAGACAAGCACAAGTTATTTATATAATCATAACAATGAAATCACTCAATTTATGACCAGTTGGTTCCTTCTGGTGGTTTCTTCCCCATGGCATCTACTTCCTAAGACTTACTTGGCTCCTGAAAACTGAGAGGTTGTTGGTGTCTTTTTAGACAAAGCAATTTCATGTGTTTGTTTTTAAAATCTTTAGTCCTTTTTGACTGGGTGCAGTAGCTCATGCCTGTAATCCCAGCACTTTGGGAGAATGAGGCAGGAGGATCGCTTGAACCCAGGAGTTCAAGGCCAGCCCAGGAAACATAGTGAGACCTCAACTCTTTAAAAAAAAAAAATTTTTTTTTTTTTGAGTTGGAGTCTCACTCGGTTGCCCAGACTGGAGTGCAGTGGCCGCTTCCGGCCATCGCAGCCTCGCCTGCTGGGATCCGGCAATCCTTCCGCCTCAGCCTTCTGAGTAGCCGGAATTACAGGCATGCGCTACCACGCCTGGCTGATGTTTTTGATTTATTGTAGAGATGAGGTCTCGCTGCCCAGGCGGGTCTCGAACC
>NW_007260370.1:221480-266566 GCF_000164805.1 Carlito syrichta
AAAAAAAAAAAAAAAAAAAAAAGAGAGAGAGAGAGAAAGAGAGAGAGAGATTGGTATAGCTAACACAGAAAAAACCCTCTTTGTAACAACTAAATACGGGAACCAACCCAATGATGTTGATGGATATCATCAACAAAGTTCTGAGGGAATACGATATGGTGCATCAACACAATCAAGTGCTTGGCAACATTAAAAGAATTGCAAACTATTTCTGTACACTAGAATGAAGTGATCTCCAGGATATATCACTACATTTGACCCTAAACAACACAGC
Source organism: Carlito syrichta (assembly GCF_000164805.1). Lineage (NCBI taxonomy): Eukaryota > Metazoa > Chordata > Mammalia > Primates > Tarsiidae > Carlito > Carlito syrichta. The sequence goes on from NW_007260370.1 coordinate 221,755, forward strand.
TTTGTACCATGTGGGTCAATTTATATACAGATTTTCTTCTATCCCTGCCATCCCCAAGGAAGCAAAACCAAGCCCTCCTCTTCCTCCTCCTCCTCAGCCTATTAAAGTGAAGATGAATAGCACATATTCGTTCAATAAATAGTCAATATATTTTATCTTCCTTATGATTTTCTTAATAACATTTTCTTTTCTCTAGTTTTCTTTTTGTAAAAATACAGCATATAATACATATACACAATACATTTTAATCCACTGTTTATGTTATTGGTAAGACTTCCAGACAACAGTAGAGTACTAGTAGTTAAATTTGTGGGGAGTCAAAAATTATATTTGGATTTTTGACTGCATGGGGCATTGGCACTCTGAACCCCCACTGTGGTCAAGAGTCAACTATATTTGAAAGAAAAAGGAAGAAGGAGGAAAGTATGAATAGCATGTTACTCTTTATTTAAGAAGGAGGAGGTATAAATATATATGCTAATATTCTGTTTGTAGGCAACAGCAGAAAAAGAACAATGTAAGCCTAGAAATTTCTTTCATATCAGAAAGCAAGTGATTTGTCAAAGAGGCTAGGGTCATACCAAAAACTCAGCAGCCAATCTAAATGAATTCCCATCAAAGATGAGATAATTTGGGCATCACCAACATAAGAATGACAATTGAAGTGGGTTGAACCCATCCAATGTGTCTAAACTTGTAAGTTCCTGTAATATTTTAATAAGACCTTAATTTTAAAGAACTACTTATTATTTTGAAAACTAGTCCATAAAGGGAATGTATCAAATACTTTTTCTTCTTATCCTTATAAGATCTGTACCTCAGGAAACAAAATCACTGACAAGGAAGGGCTACATTATAAACGTATTCCAGATAAGTAAATTACAATATCCATAATGCAACTTCTCATAAATTAATAGATCTGAGACAGGATTTCATTTTTTTAACTTTTAAATTTTTTATTTTTAAAATTGTGGGTTAGGTATACAAATATTCATTGTGCAGGTACCCTTGTTGATGAAGTGTGCACACCCTTCCCCAGGCAGATTCCAACTACTGCCAATCCCACCTCCCCGCCCCCACACCCACTGCAGTTTCCTGCTACTGTCAATCCTTTTCTTATAGTATTATGATAATTGTTCAAGGTCCACTTATGAGTGAGAACATGTGATAGTGCTTTGTTTCTATGAAAGATCACTCAGTATTATAGACTCTAAGTCCATCCAGGTTGCTGTGAAGTTCATAATTTTGTTCTTCTTTATGGCTGCATGATATTCCATTGTGTATATGTACCACATTTTTAAAAATCCAGTCCTCTTTTGAAGGGCAGATTGGTTGGTTCCATGTTCTTGCTATTGTGAACAATGCTGCGATAAACATACGTGTGCAGGTATCTTTTTTATAGAGTGATTTGAGTTCTTCTGGGTATATTCCCAGTAGGGGAATTGTGGGATCGTATGGAAAGTTGATTTTTAGAACTTTTAGGAATCGCCACACTATTTTCCACAGAGGTTGTACAAGTTTACACTCCCACCAACAGTGTAGAAGTAATCCCTTTTTGCCACAACCACTCCAGCATCTGTTATTTTTTGTTATTGATGATGCCATTCTGACGGGAGTTAGGAGGTATCTCAGTGTAGTTTTAATTTGCATTTCTTTGATGACTAGTGAGGCTGAACATTTTTTCATGTATCTGTTGGCGGCTCGTACAACCTCTTTTGAGAACTGTCTATTCATATCATTTGCCCACTTTGTAATGGGGCTGTTTGTTTTTTTCTTTTCAGTACATTTGAGTTCCTTGTAGATCCTAGATGTTAGAGCTTTGTCAGACGTACAGCTGGGTTGTCTCCCTGCTCTTTTGGTGGTTTGTTGTTGTTGCTGTTGTTGTTGTTGTTGTTTGGCTTTGCAGAAGCTTGTCAGTTTGATGAGGTTCCACTTGTCTAATTTATCTCTTATGTCATGGGCACTTGGGGTTTTGATCAGGAATTGGTTGCCAGTTCCAATTTCCATAATGGTGTCTCCTGCATTTTCTAAGGTTCTTATAGTTTGAGGTTTTATGTTTAGGTCGCTGATCCATTTAGAGTTTATTTTTGTGTATGGGGATAGGTAGGGGTACTGTTTCAATCTTCTGCATGTGGTCAGTCAGTTTTCCCAGCACCATTTACTGAATAGGTTCTCCTTTCCCCAGTGGTTGGTGGTAGAGACTTTGTTGAAGAAGAGTTGGTTGAGAAATTGAGGTTTTGCTTCTGGAATCTCAATTCTATTCTATTGGTCTATATACCTGTTCTTGTACCAATACCAGGCTGTTTTGATTAGTGTAGCTTTATAATAAAGTTTAAAGTCTTGGAGTGTGATACCTCTTGCTTTTTTTCTTCTTCTGAGGACTGTTTGGCTGTTGGTGGCCGTTTATGTTTCCATGTGAATTCCTGTATTGTTGTTTCTAGGTCTGAGAAAAATGTTGCTGGTAATTTGATAGGTAGCGTTAAACCTGTAGATTGCCTTGGATAGAATGGACATCTTAACAATGTTGATTCTTCCAGTCCATGAGTATGGAACATTTTTCCACTTGTTTGTGTCATCTTTGATTTCTTTGAGCAGTGTTTTGCAGTTTTCATTGTAAAGGTCTTTCATGTCTCTGGTTAGGAAGATGCCAAGGTATTTCATTTTTTTTGTGACTATTGTGAATGGGATTGTGCTTTTCATTTGGGTTTCTGTTTGTTTATTATTGGTGTATAGCAATGCAATTGTCTTTTACACATTTATTTTATACCCTGAGACTTTGCCAAGGTCCTTTATCAGTGCAAGGAGATTTTCAACAGATTCTCTTGGGTTTTCGAGGTATAGAGTCATGTCGTCTACAAAGAGGGATAACTTGATTTCCTCTTTTTCTATTTGGCCACCTCTGATCACCTTCTCTTCTCTGCTCTAGCTAGGACTTCCAAAACTATCTTGAACAGGAGGGGTGAGAGTGGGCATCCTTGTCTTGTTCCAGTTTTCAGGGGAAATGGTTTCAATTTCTGTCTGTTAGCAGTATGCTGGCTGTTGGTTTCTCATACATGGCTCTTACTATTTTGAGGTATGTTCCATCCATGCCTAGATGTTCAGGGTTTTTAAATGAAGGGGTGCTGGATTTTATCAAAAGCTTTTTCTACATCTAATGATATATTCATGTGGCATTTATTTTTATGTTTGTTGATGCATTTAATTACATTTATGGTCTTACAAATGTTAAACCAGCCTTGCATGCCAGGAATAAAGTTTACTTGGTCATGGCAGATGATTTTTGAGATGTGTTGTTGAATCTGGTTTGCTAGGATCTTGTTGAGAATTTTAGCATCATCATGTTCATCAAGGATATTGGCCTGTAGTTCTCTTTGTTTGTTAGGTCTTTACCTGACTTTGGTATAAATGTGATGCTAGCTTCATAAAATGATTTAGGGAGAGTTCCATCTTTCTCAGTCACCTGGAAGTCTTTCAATAGGATTGGTATAATTTCTCCCTTGTATGTCTTGTAGAATTCTGCTGAAAAGCCATCTGGTCCAGGGCTTTATTTTGTAGGTAGTTTTCTTATGACACCATCAATTACCTGGATTTTTATTGGTCTATTTAGGGTCTCGATTTCTTCTTGTTTCAACACAGGGAGGCTGTGTGATGTCATAAAGTCCTCCATTTCCTTTAGCTTTTCAAGTTTGTTTCCATACAAGTGTACATAGTAGTCTCTGATAATTTTTTTGTATTTTTTCAGGGTCAGTTATGACTTCAACTTTTGTGTTTCTGATTGTGTTTATTTGAACTTTTTTTCTTTTTTTCTTGGTCAGTCTAGTTAGGGGACCATCAATCTTGTTTATCTTTTCAAAGAACCAGCTTCTTTCATTGATTTTTTTCTTTTTTTCTTTTTGTCATCTATGTCCTGGACTTGGGCTTTTATTTTGGTGATCTGGATTCTTCTGCTGAAGTTAGGGTTTTGGTGGTCTTGCTTTTCAGCTTCCTTAGGTGACTTGTTAGGCGGTTAACTTGTGGTCTTCCCATTTTCTTCATGTGTGTTCATTAGCGATATGAATTCCCCTCTTAGTACTGATTTTATGGCAACCTAGAGATTTTGGTAAGCTGTTTTTTCGTTTTTGTTTGTTTCCAGGAATCTTTTAATTTCTGTTTTGATTTCCATGTTGACTCAGGAATTGTTCAGCATAATGCTGTTTAGTGTCCATGTCTTTATAGGTTTGGGGGGAATTTTGTTGGTGTTGATAGTTATTTTATTCCACTGTGGTCTAAGAAGGTCTATGGCAGAATTTCAATCTTATGAAATTTGTTTATGCTTGATTTATGGCCAAGGATATGGTTGATCTTAGGGTACATTCCATGTGGTGATGAGTAGAATGTATATTCTGCTGTTGTTGGGTGGAGTGTTCTGTAGGTATCAATTAAGTCCATTTGATCAAGAGTCACACTGATGTTCTGGATCTCCTTGCTGATTTTTTGTCTTGATGATCTGTCCAGGGTTGTGAGCAGGTATTAAAGTCCCCAGTTATGATAGTGTTAGAGTCAATATCTTTTTTACATTTGCCTAGAAGCTGCTTTATGAAAGATGGTGCTCCTATGTTGGGTGCATATATGTTTAGGATGGATATTTCCTGTTGATGAATTGAGCCTTTTATCATTATATAGTGACCTCTTGTATCTTTTTAAATTTTTGATAGCTTAAGGGGTATTTTGTCTGATATGAAGAGCACAACTCCTGCTTCCTTTTGTGTTCTGTTCACATGAAATTTTGTTTCTTATCCTTTTACTTTGAGTCTGTGAATGTTCATTATGGTGAGATGAGTCTCTTGGAGATGACATATTGTTGCCTCATGATATTTTAGCTATTTTGCCATTCTATGTCTTTTCAGTGGTGAATTTAATCCATTCACATTCAGGCTAATCGTTGAAATATGAGAGTTTGTCCCTGTCATGAGGTTCTTATAGAGTTGTTGCTGTTTCTATTTGTTTGTTGTCTTTCTTTTGATTTTTGGGTTGATTCATGCGTGTTTTCAATCTTTTTCCTACACTGTTGTGAAAAACATTGTCATTCTTTTTTCCCTTTCTTCTGTGTTTAATACTTTCTTAAGTGTTTCTTATAGAGCTGCTCTAGAGGCAGCGTAAGTTCTTAGGGATTGAATGTCTTGGAAATATTTTAATTCTCCCTCACTGATGAAACTTACTTAGCTGGGTAGGTTATTCTTGATTGAAATTGTTTACCTTGAGAGTTCCGGTAAGATTGTGACAGCATAGGCAGGGCTGTGAGATTCTCCAAAAGTGAGTTCCCAATAAGACTTACTTTCCTTCCCACAGCCCCCTGCCCACTGCCAGCCGCACCAGTCTGAGGCCTGAGACCCTTGGACCCGTGCAAGGCCAGCTATTGAGGCCTCTCATCTGCTACTGCTCCACCATAGGTGGCCCCAGGCCCCAGCCATGTGGAAATCCCAGCTCCCTCCCCAGCTACAATGTCTCACCCAGCCCCAAGCCACCAGCCACCACCTGTGGAGGCCCTTGAATACCGCCTTGTGGAGATCTGGGTTCCCTTGCTGGTTACACTGATCTGCCTGGCTCTCAGCCACTGCCAGCTCCCTCCCTGAATGGGCGCCCAGTCCAGTGGGCCTAGTGCTCACTCCTCAGAGTTCCAGCTCCCCACCCTGGGTTCTGGGCCCACGCCCAGCCCTATTTCAAGCTGCCGTCACCCAGGGAAGCTCTAGGCACCCACTCCTCAGAGGTACCAGCTCCATTCCTGCCTGAAGTGCCCTGTGCAGGGTCCAAAGCCCCTGTCACCACTCAACACCCACCCTTTGGAGCTCCGGTCCCTGCTCTGGCTGAGGCACCCAGTGTGGGACCCCATGGTTGTGTAAGGGAACAGTATATCTTAAGGAGGTGCTGATCAGCCACTCTCAGCTCTCAGCTCCAGAAGAAGGAATTCCCAGCTCCCTCCTCCATCCCAGGCCACTGGCAGCATACCAGATCCAGCGCCCAGCTGTGTTGCTGATCGCCGGTGCCTGACACTGGAGACACTCCACCACAGCCTGTCATATTGCCCACAGACTAGGCAAGTGGAGAGAAAGGATGGGTGGAGATAAAGTAGCCATGAAAGAGGAGCTGCCCACCTCGGCCATTTTCCTGGCAGAGATTTGCATTGCCCCACCCTTCTACGAGCAGCCTCCACCTTGGTTTCTAAGGTAACGTTGCTAAACAGGAGACAAAAGTCCCACCCCCCATGCTGAATCAGATACAGGCAACTCAGCCCTGTTGCAGACCTCTCAGGCAGCAAGCCAAGGGAACCAACCCAAGCTTGGAGTAAATCTATCTGCCTGCAATGAAAACAAAGGGGAGAGGCTAGAGTTCAGAGCTGAAGAGACTTTAGACAATTAGGAAAGATTACAGAGCTAGTCTGGTTTCTTATTTTGATTTTATTGTTTTGACTGTTTGTTTTGCTCACTTTTGTTTGCTTTTTAATTTAACTACCTGTTTGTGTTGGGGAAAAATGCATCAAAAGGCATGATTTTATTGGACTGTCTTTGTGTGATTACTGATATGCTTTAGGGAATTTTGTTTGCCTGTCTGCTTTTCACTCTTTTCTGGTCTTGTGTCTCTTTTTCACTCATTAGTTGGTATGTATGTCTGTTTAGCCTCTCACTCTTCTCTCTCTCTAACTTCCTCCTGACCACCCCTTCTTCCATTATTTTCCTTTTCGTACTTCATTTTGTTCCAGGGAGCAAACCTAAACCCTGCTGCATGGACAGATTGTAAGGCAGTGGGAAATGGGTTCCAGTGTACCCATACACCTGTTGGTGGATACTGGAATCTGCAGATAGATTCTGAATCACAGCTTCCCCCTCAATTAAAACTCAAAACTGCAAAAAGTACAGCCCCCAACTAACAGTCCAACCTCAAAAGTTAATAAAGCCAGAGGACCCTCATAAGGAAGAACAGGAGATTGAACAAAAGAAGTAAAAGCAACCCCACCTTCCCTGAAAAACAGAATTAAAGAAGGGGAGGAAAAGGGGGAGAGAGAAAAATTTACACAAATGAAGAAAAACCAAAAGAAAAACATAGGTCTTTCCCAGATTCCAGGGAGAGCAGACACTGAGAAAACTGACTTTGGAATGCAATCAATGAAGAGTCCCCAGAATGACTGGTCTCAAACTACAAACCTAGATATCAAGACATTAATGGAGAGAATAAAAAGAATTGAGGAGAGTCAAGAAGAAAGTAGAAAGGAGCTGATATCTGAGATAACAGTAATAAAGAATACTGTGAATGAAATAAATAATAAACTGATAAGCATGGAAAGCAGAATTAGCCAAGCAGAAGAAAGAATCTCAGAGCTTGAGAACCAAAATATAGAACTAACCCAAACTGTCAAAAACATAGAAAAGAAGCTTAAAAAGACAGAACAAAACCTTCAAGAGATGAGTGATTACTTCAAGAGACCAAATCTAAGAGTAATTGAACTTTCTGAAACAGAAAGAGAAACAGAAGCCACCCTGGAACAAACATTTCATGAGATTATTGAAGAAAACTTCTCTCATCTCATCAGTGATGTGAAAATTCAAACACAAGAGATTCAGAGAACCCCCGCAAGACAACAAATGAGAAAAACCAACTCCCAGACACATAATAATTCACCTAAACAAACTACGTATAAAAGAAAAAGTACTAAAGGTAGCAAGAGAAAAAGGCCAAATCACCTACCATGGAAGATCAATTAGAATAGCAGCAGATTCATCTACAAAAGCCCTGCAGGCTAGGAGAGCTTGGAGCCCTATCTTCAAAGTTCTAAAAGATAAACAATTTCAACCAAGAATAACCTACCCAGTCAAGCTAAGTTTCATCAGTGAGGGAGAATTGAAATCTTTCACAGATATCCAATCCCTAAGAATTTGCGCTGCCACCAGACCACCTCTACAAGAAACACTTATGAAAGTACTAAACACAGAAGAAAAGGAAAAAAGAACAACAATGTTCTTGACAAGAATACAGGAAAAAGAGTAAAACACACACGAACCAACCCCAAAACAAAAAGAAAGACACAAACAAGAGGAACAACAACAACTCAATAAGAACCTTACGATAGGGATCAACTCTCACATTTCAATAATTAGTCTGAATGTGAATGGACTAAATTCACCACTGAAAAGACATAGAATGGCAAAATGGATAAAATATCAATAGGCAACAATATATTACCTTCAAGAGACCCATCTCACTAGAAAGGACACTCACTCAAAGTAAAAGGATGGGAAACAAATTTTCAGGCAAGCAGAACACAAAAGAAAGGAGGAGTCACAATCCTAATTTCAGACAAAATACCATTTAGGCCATCAAAAATCTAAAAAGATACAGAAGGCCACTACATAATGATAAAATGTTCACTCCATCAACAACAAATATCTATCCTAAACATATATGCACCGAACATAGGAGTGCCAACTTTCATAAAGCAGTTTCTAGAAAACTCGAAAAAGATATTGACTCTAATACTATCATAGCTGGGGACTTTAATACCCCACTCACAACCCTAGACAGATCCTCAGGACAAAAAAATCAGCAACAAGATCCAGAACCTCAATATGACTTTTGACCAAATCGACTTAATTGGTACCTGCAGAACACCCCACCCAATGACCACAGAATATACATTCTACTCATCACTGTATGAAACGTACCCTAAGATCAACCACATACTTGACCATAAATCAAACATAAACAAATTTTAAAAGATCAAAATTTTGTCATCCACCTTCTCAGACCACAGTGGAATAAAAATAAACATCAACACCAACAAGGTTCCCCCCAACCCACAAAGAAATGGACACTAAATAGCATATGCTAAACAACTTGTGGGTCAATGATGAAATCAAAACAGAGAATAAAAGATACCTGGAAACAAATAAAAATAAAGAAACATCTTACCAAAATCTCTGGGAAGCCATGAAGCTGTAGTAAGAGGGGAATTCATATCTCTACAAACGCACATGAAGAAAATGGAAGGATCACAAAGTAACAGCCTAACAAATCACCTTAGGAAGCTGCAGAAGTAAGTCCACCAAAACCCTAACTTCAGCAGAAGAATCCAGATCACCAAAATAAAAGCCCAAATCTGGGACATAGAAGACAAAAAGATAATACAAAAAAAAAAAAAAAAAAAATCAATGAAACAAAAAACTGGTTCTTTAAAAGGATAAACAAGATCGATGGTCCCCTAGCTAGACTGACCAAGAAAAAGAGAGGAAAAAAACCAAAAAACACAATCAAAAACACAGAAGATGAAGTCACATTTGATCCTGAAGAAATACAAAAGATCAATAGAGACTACTATGTACACTTGTATGGAAACAAACTTGAAAACCTTAAGGAAATGTAGGACTTTCTGTCATCACACAACCTGCCTAGGTTGAAACAAGAAGAAATTGAGACCCTAAATAGACCAATAACAATCAAGGAAATTGACTATGTAATAAGAAAACTACCTCCAAAAAAAACCCCTGGACCAGATGACTTTCCAGAAAAATTCTACAAGACATTTAAAGAGGAGCTGATACCAATCCTACTAAAGGTATTCCAGGTGATTGAGAAGATGGAACTCTCCCCAAATCATTTTACAAAGCTAACATCACATTGATACCCAAGCCAGGTAAAGACCCAACAAAGAAAGAGAACTACAGGCCAATATCTTGATGAACATAGATGCCAAAATTCTCAACAAGATCCTAGCAAACCAGATTCAGCAACACATCTCAAAAATCATCCATCATGACCAAGTAAGCTTCATCCCTGGGACACAAGGCTGGTTCAACATTCACAAGACAATAAATGTAATTAAATACATCAACAGACATCAGAACAAAAACCACATGATTATATCATTAGATGCAGAAAAAGCTTTTGATAAAATCTAGCACCACTTCTTGATAAAAACCCTCGAATATCTAAGTATACATGGAACATACCTCAAAATAGTAAAATCCATCTACGAGAAACACACAGCTAGCATACTCCTAAACAGACAAAAATTGGAACCATTTCCCCTGGAACAAGACAAGGATGCCCACTCTCTCCCCTTCTGTTCAATATAGTATTGGAAGTCCTGGCTAGAGCAATCAGCAAAGAGAAGGCAATCAGGGGTATCCAAATAGGAAAAGAGGAAGCCAAGTTATCTGTCTTTGCAGATGACATGATTGTGTACCTTGAAAACCCAAGACAATCTGTCAAAAGCCTCCTTGCACTGATAAAGAACCTTGGCAAAGTCTCAGGGTATAAAATAAATGTGCAAAAGACAATCTTATTTCTTTATACCAATAATAAGCAAACAGAAACCCAAATAAAAAGCACAATCCCATTCACAATAGCCACAAAAAAAAAAAAGAATTACCTTGGCATCTTTCTAACCAGAGACGCGAAAGACCTTTACGATGAAAACTACAAAACACTGCTCAAAGAAGTCAAAGATGACACAAACAAGTGGAAAAATATCCCATGCTCATGAATTGGAAGAATCAACATTGTGAAGATGTCCATCTTACCTAAGGCAATCTATAGATTTAATGTAATATCCATCAAATTATCAGCAACATTCTTCTCAGAGCTAGAGAAAACAACACAGGAATTCATATGGAAACACAAACGATCAAGAATAGCCAGAAAAATCCTCAGCAAAAAAAAAAAACAACAACAACAAAGCAGGAGGTATCACATTACCAGACTTCAAACTTTACTATAAAGCAACAATAATCAGAACAGCTTGGTATTGGTACAGGAGCAGGCATATAGACCAATGGAATAGAACTGAGATTCCAGATGCAAAACCTCAATTTCTCAACCAACTCATCTTTGATAAAACCTCCACCACCTACCATTGGGGAGAGGAGAACCTATTCAGCAAATGGTGCTGGGAAAACTGGCTGACCACAAGCAGAAGATTGAAACAGGACTCCTATCTATCCCCATACACAAAAATTAACTCTAAATGGATCAGAGACCTAAATGTAAAACCTCAAACCATAAGAACCTTAGAAAATGCAGGACACATCCTTATGGAAATTGGAACTGGTGATTCCTAAAAGCTCTAAATATCGACTTCCCATATAACTCCACAATCCTCCTACTGGGAATATACCCTGAAGAACTGAAATCACTCTATAAAAAAGATTCCTGCACATGTATGTTTATTGCAGCATTGTTCACAATAGCAAGAACCTGGACCTAACCATGCTGTCCATCAAAAGAGGACTGAATTTAAAAATGTGGTACATATACACAATGGAATACTATGCAGCCATATAAAAGAACAAAATCATGAACTTTGCAGCAACCTGGATGGAACTAGAGTTTATAATACTGAGTGATCTCTCACAGAAACAAAGATCTGAGTATCACGTGTTCTCACTCATAAGTGGACCTTGAACATCTATCATAATACTATAAGAAAAGGATTTACAGTGGTGGGAAACTATGTGGAGGCAGGGAGGGGAAGGGAGGTGGGATTAACAGTAGTCAATATCTGTCTGGGGACGGGGGGACACCCCTTATCAACAAGGGTGCCTGAACGATCCATATTTGTATACCTAACCCTTAACTGTACCCCACAATTTTAAATAAAAAATATGTTTAAAAAAAAAAGAAAGAAAGAAATTTTTACCTTTGAGAACTTTGAAGATTGGGCTCCAAGCTCTCCTAGCCTGAAATGTTTCTGTAGATAAACCTGCTACTATTCTAATTGGTCTTCCCCAGTAGTTAGTCTGACCTTTTACTCTTGCTGCCTTTAGGATTTTTTCTTTTATACCTACTTTGTTTAGGCAAATTACTATGTGTCTAGGAGTTGGTCTTCTCATTTTTTGTCTCACAGGGGTTCTCTGAATCTCTTGTGTTTGAATGGTCACATCACTGATGAGTTGAGGGAAATTTTCTTGAATAATTTCATTAAATGTTCGTTCCAGGGTGGTCTCTGTCTCTCTTTCTGCCTCAGGAAGTCCAATTACTCTTAGTTCGGCCTCATGAAATAATCACTCATCTCTGGAAGATTTTGTTCTGTCTTTTTAAGTTTCTTTTCTATGCTTTTGACAGTTTGAGTTAGTTCTATATTTTGGTCCTCAAGCTCTGAGATTCTTTCTTCTACCTGGCTCATTGTGCTGCCCATGATTATCAGTTTGTTATTTATTTCATTCACAGTATTCTTTACTGCTGTTATCTCAGTTATCAACTTCTTCCTATTTTCCTCTTGTCTGTCTTCAATTCTTTTTATTTATTAATTTCTTGATATCTGGTTTTATAGTTTGAGACCAGTCATTCTAGGGGCTCTTTCTTGTTTGTGTTCCACAGTCTGTTTTCTCCATGTTTGACTTTGCAGGCGTCTGTGTGAGACCCATATTCTTCTTTTGGTTTTTCTTCATTTGTGTAGATTTTCCTCCCCCCACTTTTTTTCCCTCTTCTTTAATTCTGTTGTTCAGGGATGGCGGGGTTGCTTTTCCTTCTGTTTGCTCAGTCTCCTGTTCTTCCTTATGTGAGTCCTTTGACTTTGTTCAATTCTGAAGTTGGACTGTGGATTGGAGACTGTACTTTTAGCGTTTTGAGATTTAATTGAGGGGAAACTGCAATTCAAAATCTATCTGCAGATCCCAGTATCCACTGACTGGCGTATGAGCACCCTGGAACCCACTTCTCACTGCCTTACAATTTGTCCATGCAGTGGGGGTATAGGTTTGTTCCCTAGAGGTAAAATGAAGTAAGAAAAAGGATAATGATGGAAAAAGGAAGTGGGGGACAAGAGGAAGGTCGAGAGAGAGAAGAGTAAGAGTGAAAACAGACAGATGTACCAACTAACAAATGAAAAGAGACACAAAGACAGAAAAGAGTAAAAAAAATCTAAGACATACAGACAATCACACAAACACACAAACCAACAAAAACTTCCCTATTGATGTACTCTTCCCATACACAAACAGGAAGTCTAAAGAAAAAAACCCAGTAAAATAACAGAAACAAATCAAATAAAAACATTACCAAAAACAGAAAGAAAGAGAGAAACAAAACTAAAACAAAAAAACAAACAAAAATGAGCAATACAAAAAGACAAACAAACAAACAAACAAAAAAAGTAACCAAACTTGCTCTGAAGTCAGTCCTATAAGTCCAACCTCCTTTCAGCTCTGACCTCTAGCCCCTTCCTTCTGCTCTCAAAACATGCTGATAGGGTTGCTCACAGCTTGGGTCAGATGCCCCAGGCCTACTGTGGAAGGAGGGTGGGTCAGATCAGGACTCACCCAGCTTGCTGCCTGTCAAGTCTGCCACTCAGATCTGACCTGTCTGTGTCTGATCCAGCCCGGGGGAGAGGCTTCTGTCTCTCCCAGTTTGATGAGATTACCTTAGGACCCAAGTTGGAGGCTGGGTGGAACTGGGCAGAGCTGGGCGGGACAATGCATCTCTCTGCCTGGTCCTGGGACAGAGAAAATGACTGCTGTCGGCGTTTTCTCCCGGGGATGGGGTTTCTCTCTGGCTCTCCCCAGTCTTTTCTCTCCACTGATTGGATCCGGGCTCCAGCTGATTTGCTAAAGCAGGTGATGGTGTGGGCCAGATGCCAGGCAATGAGAATCACCTGGAATCGGCAGGTTTTTCTCCGGAGAGTCCCGTGAATAGCAAGATGATCTTATGCACCTGTGGCTCCAATCTCAGGGTGGTGACTTGCAATTGCCTTCAGAGGGGAGCCCTGGGTGCATGAAACTGTGTCTCCCCTCAGACAGACTTTCACTCACCGACCAGCACACACCTACTTATGCAGAGAATCTTTATGGACACTTGCTTTTGCAGAGACTCTCACAGTCTGACCTGTCCAGTCACTATCTTGCGACTCCTCCTTTTTTTGTTGTTTTTGAGTCAGAGTCTTACTCTGTCACCCAGACTGGAGTACTGTGGCACACTCATGGTCACTGCCATAGCCTTAACCTACTGGGTGGCTCAGGTGATGTTCCTGCCTCAGCCTTCCAAGTAGCTGGAACTACAGGCATGCACCACTGTGCCCCACTACTTTTTGATTTTTTGTAGAGACAAGGTCTCGCCGAGTTGCCCAGGCTGGTCTTGAACCCCTGGACTCAGGCAATCCTCTTGCCTCAGTCTCTCACAGTGCTGGTATTACTGGTATTACAGGCTGAGCCACTGTGCCCTGCAAGATGGAACATTTCTAAGTATGGACTGCTGAAGATCCCTGAGATTCTTTCAGAGTGATTGCAATTACTATATTATTGGCAATGCAAAAACACCATTGACCTTTTACACTTTGCTAACATTTACATTGATGGTACAAAAGTAATGTGGGCAAAACAGCTGGTGCCTCAGCACAAATCAAGGCAGTGGCACCAATTGTGCTACCGATAGCTATTCTATTCTTTACCAGCACACACTGCAGGGTTGTATCCGTCTGTTTGGTGTTGCTATCAAGGAACACTTGAGGCTGGGCAATTTATAAAGGAGAAAGGTTTATTTTAGCTCATAGTTCTGCATGGCTGTGGCATCTGTTAAACTTCTGGTGAGGCTTCTGGTGAAATTCACAATCATAGTGGAAGGTAGTCAGGGAGCAGGTGTGCCACCTGGCTAGAGTAGAAGCAAGAGAGGGAGAAGGAAGTTCCAGGTTTTCAGCTCTCACACGAACTGAGTGAGAACTCACTACCATAACATCGGCACCAAGTTATTCATGAGGGATTCACTCTCATGATCCAAACACCTCCCCCCCAGGCCCCACCTCCAACATTGGGGATTACATTTCAATATAAGATTTGGAGGGGACAACAATCCAAACCATGTCAACGGGGAAAAAAAGTCAGTGTCGTTTAAGAATTTTCTTTCTGAGACGGTAAAAATCACTAATTGTTTTAAATCTTAACCTTTGTGTACATAAAATGAATATTCCATGTAATAAAATGGGAAATACACATGAAGCACTTGTGCTGCATTTGGACCCATGATGATCATCTCCTTGAAAGCCACTTCTGTGATTGTTTGAATTACCCAATGAACTAGCCTCTTTTTTTTAATGGAACACCATTTTTACTTTAAGAAATTACTGACAGAAAAATTATGGTTATACCGATTTGGATATTTGACAGGTATTTTCTTGAAAGTGAGTGAAATAAATATGACACCAAGTAAACAACTAACAGTATGTGTTACTCATGGCAGGATTCAAACTTTTTTTTTTTTTTTTTGTTGGAGTCTCATTCTGTCACCCAGGCTTGAGTGCGTTGGTGTGCTGGGCTCTGGTGATTCTTTCACCTCAGCTTTCAGCTTTCCAAATAGCCAGAACTACAGGCACGCACTACAATGCCTGGCTAATTTTTTATTGTAGTGACAATAAAAGTTGTCTGGGCTGGTCTTGAACCTGTGGACTCAAGCAATTCACTTGCATTGGCTTCCCAAAGGGCTGGAATTACAGGCTGAGCCGCTGAGCCTGGCCTAAGCATATATATATGATTTTTTTTTTTTTAAATAGAGGCAGGGTCTCACGATGCTGCCCAGGCTAATCCCAAATTCCTGGCCTCAAGCAACTCTCCCACCTCAACTCCCAAAGCACTGGGATTACAGGCATGAACTGTTGTGCCCGGTCAGATTCAAGCTTTCAAATAAAAAGTTGAATTGTGTAAAACTTGAATTTGCTGCCAAGAATTTGGCAGTTTCCCAATACTTACAGATATTTCTAATAACGTCAATGATTATTAATGAATGTGCTTTTTAATATTGAATAATAAATTATTTTCACATTTGTAAGTTCATAAATATCAGTGACTCAATTCTTTTTCAAGTAATATCACAAAATCATGCATGAGTCAGAGATCCATTATAAGAGCTAGATAAACCAATGGATTTTACTGTAGCAGGATGGAAATGCTTATTGTCATGGGTTCAGATTTTACAGTGCTACTACCTTTAAAAAAATTACCATTTTTCAAATGTCAGTAAAGAAGAATACAATGACTAAAAGTTGTATTAAAATAACCCTTTTACTTCCAATTTTACATCTTTGTGAGACAAAATTTCTTCAGATATTTCAACTTTAGTTAGCAACATATTGCAACAGATTGAATAAAGAGGGAGGAAGGAGAATCTAGCTGTCTTATTTAAGCCAGACAGTAAAGAGATTTGTAAAAATATAAAACACTGTCATTTTACAATTTTTTGCTTTGGAAAACATAGTTATTGCCAATAAAAATATATTATTTATGTTAACTTGTAAAGACCTGTTATTTTAAATAAAGAAATATTTAAAAGCTTTCCCTTTTAATTCTTAATATAATATATATCAATAGATAACATTCACATAAGTAAAAGCTCTACAGGGCACTCAGTAATTTTTTAAGAATCTAGTGCACTCATAAGATGAGAGGTTTGATAACTGCTTATATAAGAAATATTTTCAATGACTGACAACATGACAAAAAGAGAGACATTCAGACATTATTATTACTTTCTATTCAAAGTAGGCAATGTCACCTATAAAGTAGTCTTGTCAAAAGTTATATTGAATCTGAATCTGATCAAAGCTCTGCATCTAACTACCAATTTATAGCAAATACAATAGACGAACATGTGGGAGATGCAATCGGCAAAATCCAGACTTAGGAAGACCATGCGGGAAAAAAAGAACTATTTTTTTAAACAAAAGTGAAGGTAGAGGGTATAGGGAGGAAGAAAGAGAGGAGGGCGGAGAGAGAGTGAGAGATTTCCAAGAGAGGCAGATCAAACAATGTAAAAAATGTAAGGCAGATCAAAAAAAACTAAAAATATGAACTATTTCTGGAATCTGAGTCAAACAAATTATGTTAAAAGTTATTATATAGTACCTGGGATTTGTTTCAAGATAATATGGGAAGGCAGTAGGTAATAATACAGTAAGTCCCCTACATACAAATCTTCAAGTTATGAACTTTAATGATGCATACCTACCTTTTTAATGTATTATTTCTCTCCACTAGGTGTCAGTATAGCCTGTTAGATACATACAGTACTATATAGCCAATTGTGTTAGTTGAGTACCTAGACGAAATTAGTTGGGCTTAAAACAAATTGGATTTACAAATGTGCTCTCAAAATCAAACTCGTTTGTATGTTGGGGACTTCCTGTGCATGGAATAAGATTAGCCATGACTTAACAGTGACACTGAGTGATATTACACTGGATTCATTATACCACTCTCTTTACTATTTATGTGTTTGTAAATTTCAACAATTACAAATTAAACAAATATAGAGGTGATGAAAACTACACACTGCCCTATGAAATGATTTATAACCTTGTAGATAGGCTCAAGGAGGCTTATTATAATTAAAACAGGTTGGGCACTATGGCTCATGCCTGTAATCCCAGCACTTTGGGAGGTTGAGGAAGGAGGATTGCTAGAGCCCAGGAGTTCCAGACTAGCCTAGGCAACATAGTGAGAAATCATGTATACACACACACACACACACACACACACACACACACACACACACACACACTTAGCAGGGCATGGTGGCACATACCTGTAGTCCCAGATACTCAGGTGGCTAAGGTTGAAGGATCACCTGAGTCCAGGAAGTTGAGGTTACGGTGAGCTGTGGTCCTGCCACTGCACTCCAGCCTGGGTGACAGAGTGAGACACTGACTCAGAAAAATAAACAATAACATAAAAATTCCCAGAAAATGTATCATCTCTTAGAGGGTGAAATTAGTAATAACAAAGATCAGAATTTCATTTAGAGTTTAGAGTTGAGGAGGACTAGAACCAGAACTGTGAAACAAGCTGCTATGGGTTGAATGTTTGTGTCCCTCCAAAATTCATATGTTGGAGCCCTAACCCCACTATGTGATATAGTGGGAGCAGGGCCTTTGGGAGGTAATTAGGCTTTGATGAGGTCATGGAGCCCTCACAATAGGATTAGTACCATTATAAAAGGAGATCTGAGAATATACTCAGGGCCCTAGCTCGCTCGCTCGCTCTCTCTCTCTCTTTCTCTCTCTCTCTGTCTCTCTCTGTGTGTGTGTGTGTGTGTGTGTGTGTGTGTGTGTGTGTGTGTGTGTACATCTACCATGTAAGGACACATCTAGAAGTCAGCCCATCTGCAAGTCAGAAAGAAGACCTTCACCAGGCCCACACTGATACCTTGATCTTGGACTTCACAGCCTCCAGAACTGTGAGAAATGTTGTTTAATTCACCCAGCCTATGGTATTTTGTTATATCTGGCCAAGCAGACTATTATGGGAGCTCTACATCAAAGAATATGGTCAATGTACAGTGTACCCATAGGGTGGAACTAAAACTGAATCAATGCCATTGAATAACTCTTTTGTTATTTAATATTTGTTGAGTGCCTATAATTATTTCAAGCACTGCTCTAAGCATGGAGATACAGCAGTGCCCAACAGAGACAAAGTTTCTATTTTCATGGAGCTTATATATCTTTTTTATTTTAAAGTTGTAGGGTACAATTCAGGGCTAGGTACACAAATGGTCATTGTATAGAAAAGTTTGGGGCTCACTTTCATCACCCCCACTTCACCTGGTTTGAGATCAGGTACCTTTATTGATGAGATGTGCCCCCCCCTTCCCTGGCAGTGTCCCACTACTGCCAATCCCTTTCTTACAGTATTATAATTGTTCAAGGTACACTTACAAGTGAGAACATATGATACTCAGTTCTTTGTTTCTGTGATAGATCACTCAGTATTATAGACTCTAAGTCCACCCAAGTTGCTGCAAAGTTCATAATTTTGTCTTTCCTTATGACTGCATAATAATCCATTGCATATATGTACCACTTTTTAAATTCAGTCTTCTTTTGATGGGCAGCACAGTTGGTTCTGTGTTTTTGCTGTTGTGAATAATGCTGCAATGAACGTGTATGTGCAGGTATCTTTTTCATAGAGTAATTTTAGTTCCTCTGTGTATATTCCCAGAAGGGGGATTGTGGGGTCGTATGGAAGGTCAATTTTTATATCTTTTAGGAATCACCAAACTGTTTTCCACAGAGGTTGTACTAATATACACTCCTACCGGCAGCATAGAAGTGTTCCTTTTTCCCTGCATCCTCTCCAGCAACTGTTGTTTTTTGTGTTATTGATGATGGTCATCATGACTGGAGTTAGGTAGTATCTCCGTATGCTTTTAATTTGCATTTATTTGATTATTAATGAGGCTGAGCATTTTTTCATATATCTGTTGGCTGCTTGTATGTCTTCTTTTAAGAAGTATCTATTCATATCTTTTACTCACTTTGTAATAGGGGTGTTCATTTTTTTCTTTTTGGCACATATGAGTTCCTTGTAGATACTGGATGTTAGGCCTTTGTCAGATATGCAGTTGACAAATATTTTTCCCATTCTGTGGGCTGTCTTCCTGCTCTCTTTATGGTTTCTTTTGATTTGCAGAAGCTTTTCCATTTGAAGACATCCCAATTGTCTATTTTATCTTTTATGGCATGGGCATTTGGGATTTTGATCAGGAATTGGTTGCCAGTTTCAGTTTCCATAAGGATGTCTCCTGCTTTTTCTAATGTTCTTATAGTTTGAGGTTTTACATTTAGATCTTTGATCCACTTAGAGTTTATTTTTATGTATGGTGATAGGTAGGGGTCTTGTTTTAATCTTCTGAATGTGGTCAGCCAGTTTTCCCAGCACCATTTACTGAATAAGTTCACCTCTCCCCAGTGATTGTTAGTGGAGGTTTTGTCTAAGATGAATTGGTTAAGAAATTAACCAATTTTGATTCTGGAATCTCTATCTTGTTCTATTGGGCTATATGCCTATTCTTGTACCAATATCAGGTTGTTTTGATTATTGTAGCCTTATAGTAAAGTTTAACGTTTGGATGCGATACCTTCTGCTTTGTTTCTTTTGTTGAGGATTGTTTTGGCTATTCTTGGTCATTTATGTTTCCATACGAATTTCTGCATTGTCATTTCCATGTCTGAGAAGAACGATGCTGGTAATTTAATGGGTATTGCATTAAATCTGGAGATTGCCTTGGGTACAATGGATATCTTAAATTGTTGATTCTTCTAATCCATGAGCATGAAATATTTTTCCACTTGTTTGTATCATCTTTGATTTTTTTGAGCAGTATTTTGTAGTTTTCATTGTAAAGCTCTTTAATGCTTCTCTGGTTAAGAAGATGCCAAGGTATTTCATTTTTTTTGGTGGTTATTGTGAATGGGATTGTATTTCTGTTTGTTTATTGATGGTTTATAGGAATGTGACTGTCTTTTGCACATTTATTTTGTACCCTGAGACTCTTCCAAAGTCCTTTATCAGTGCAAGGAGGTTCTTGAAAGGTTTTCAAGGTATAGGATCATGTCATATGCAAAGAGGGATAACTTAACTTCCTCTTTTCCTATTTGGATATCCCTGATTTCCTTCTCTTGTCTGATTGCTCTAGCTAGGACTTCCAACACTATGTTGAACAGGAGGGGTGAGAGTGGGCAGCCTTATCTTGTTCTAGTTTTCAGGGAAATGCTTCCAATTTCTGTCTGTTAAGCAGTATGTTGACTATGAGTTTATCATAGATGGCTCTTACTATTTTGAGGTATGCTCCATCTATGCCTAGGTGTTTTTGGGCTTTTGTCAAAAAGGGATGCTGGATTTTATTTTTAAAAATTGCATCTAATGATATAATCATGTGGTTCCTATTTTTACATCTGTCAATGTATTTAATTACATTTATATCATGCAGATGTCAAACCAGTCTGCACCCCAGGATAAAGCATACTTGGGAATGGTGGGTGATTTTTGAGATGTGTTGTGGATTTACTTTGATAGAATCTTGTTGAGAATTTTTGTATCTATGTTTATTAAGGATATTGGCCTGTAGTTCTCTTTCTTTGTTGAATCTTTACACGGTTTGGGTATCAATGTGATGTTAACTTCATAAAATGAATTGAAGATTTCCATCTTTCTTGATTGCCTGAAATACTTTCAATAGAACTGGTATCAGCTCCTCCTTGTATGTTTTGTAGAATTCTTCTGGAAAGCCATTTGGTCCAGGGCTTTTTTTTGTTGGTAGTTTTCTTATGACAGAGTCAATTTCCTGGGTTGTTATTGGTCTATTTAGTGTCATGGTGTCTTCTTGTTTCATCTGGGGGAGGTTGTGTGATGTCAGAAATGCCTCCATTTCATTTAGGTTTTCAAGTTTGTTTCCATAAGTGTACATAGTTATCTCTCTTAATATTTTGTATTTCTTCAGGGTTAGTTGTGATTTCATCTTTTGCATTACGCTGAACAACTCCTGGGTCAACATGGAAATCAAAAGATAGATTAAAAGATTCCTGGAAACAAACAAAAATGAAAAAACAGCTTACCAAAATCTCTATGATGCCATAAAAGCAGTACTAAGAAGGGAATTCATATCTCTGATGAACACACATGAAGAAAATGGAAAGAACACAAGTTGATTGTGTTTATTTGTGCTTTTTCTCTCATTTTCTTTTCAGTCTAACTAGGAATCCATCAATCTTATTTATCCTTTCAAAGAACCAGCTTTTAAGTTTGTTGATTTTTTTGTATAATATTTTTGTCTTCTATGTCCTGAACTTGGGCTTTTATTTTGGTGATCTGGATTCTTCTGCTGAAGTTAGGGTTTTGGTGGTCTTGCTTTTCTAGCTTCCTTAGGTGACTTGTTAGGCCATTAACTTGTGTTCGTTCTCATTTCTCTTTATTCTCTATTAATATCTTGATACTTGGGTTTGTGGTTTAAGATCAGTCATTCTGGAGGCTCTTCATCGTTTGAGTTCCAAAGTCTATATTTTCATTTGCTGTCTTCCCAGGGGTCTGTATGTGTTCTGTGTTCTACTGTTGATTCTTCTTCATTTGTGTAGGTTTTCCTCCACCATTCTTCCCCTTTGTTTAATTCTGTTGTTCAGTGATAGGGAAGATAGCTTTCAATTCTGTTTGCTCAATCCCCTATTCTTCCTTATGTAGATGCTCTGGGTTTGTTCAATTCTGAAGCCAGACTGGGTTTGGGGGGCTATGCTTTTTGCAGTTTGGAGATTTGATTAAGAAGGATGCTGTGGTTCAGAAGCTATCTGCAGATCCCAGTATCCACTGACAGGTGTGTGGACTCCCTGGAACCCATCTCTCACCACCTTACAATCTGACTATGCAGTGGGGGTGTATGTTTACCTTCTGAAGCAAAATGAGATAAGAAAAAGAGAAATAACAGAGAAAGGAAGGAGGGAGACAAAAGGAAGGTGAAAAGAGAGAAGAAGAAGAGGGAAAACAGATAAGCAGGTACACAAACTAACGAACAAACAAAGAAACAAACAGGAGAAAAAACAATAAAAAAAAGGAAAGCATACAATTATACAAACAAATTAAAACCCTTGTTGATGTACTCACCCTCAAAAATACCCATACACAAACAGAAAATCTAAAAAACAACAATAAAATAATAAAATCAAAGCAAGTACAAAAACATAAAGAAAAACAGAAAGAAAGAGGAAAAAAAGAGTTCTCTTTATGACTGTTTCTGGAACTTCAGGTTCCTTTCCCAAGCACTGCTATGGTTTTTGGCAGCCGAAGCTTTTGACTACCACTGTGTAAGGGAGTGGTTCTGGTCTCCAGCCCATCCCCTCTGCTCTCAGTGCAGGCTGATGGGGTTGCTCTCAGCATGGGCCTGACACCCTACTGCTGTGGGAGGAGGGTGAATCAGATCAACTCATCCAGCTTGTCTGCTGTTGCTGCCAAGTCTCCCACTCAGATCAGATGTGTCTGTGCCTGGTCCAGTGTGGGGGAGGGGCGTCTGGCTCTCTGTCTCCGATGGTTGATCCCAAGGAGCGCAGAGGTAGCCTCTGGATCTCAGGCTGGACAGAGCTGGGTGGGGCAATGCAGATTTCTGCCCATTACCGGGACAGAGTATATGGTGGTGGTCAGTGTTTCCTCACCTGCAATGGGGCTCAGTTCACATTTCCTCGTTGCGCCTTCTCCACGGTTCCTGCTGTTAGCGTGCCTGGCCTGCTGCAACAGGTGGTGTCATGGGCCATGTTTCAGGTGCTGAGGAACAGCTGATCTCTGCTCCCTTTTCCCAAGAAACCCCCAAGAACAACAGATGATCCTGCGAGCTGGGCGTTCCAATCTCAGGGCAGTGGAGGATTGTAGTCACCTTTGGAGGAGAGCCCTGAGTCTCCCCTCAGATGGGCTTTCGCTCACACTCACAGACAATCTTTATGGACACTAGCTTTTGCAGAGACCAGTTCCATCACCATCTTGCCTCCGATCCTCTCGTGGAGCTTAAATAAATAACTACATCATTTCAGGTAATGCCAAAAAAAAAAAAAAAAAAAAAAATGAAGTAAAATAAAGTGGAGAATGGAATTAAAATGTCATGAAATACCTAGGGAAAAGATTGTTCTGGATAGAGGGAACAACAGATGCAAAGGTACAGAGGCAGTACCAAGCATGGTGTGTTTGGGGAACAGCACGGTCTCTGTGCTAAAGCAAAGTGAGAGTTAGGGAGAGTGGTAGCAATTGGAATTTGAGAGGAAGGCAGGGCCCAATCACTATAAGTGTAGCGGAGCTTGTTCCAAATGCTATGGAAGCCACTGGAGGGTTCTGAGCAGAAAGCAAGGTGGGCTGATTCATAATTTAATAGGACCACCCTGGTTGTTCCACAGAATTGAAACAACAGTGGCCAAAGTCAGAAGCAGGAAGACCACTTAGAAAGTTACTTCATAGTTCAAGAAAGTTATGAGTCACTTGACTTGGACACCATAGTGGCAAAGGTGGTAAGAAGCATTCAGAACTCATGATATCCTTTTAGAATTCTGTGGAAATAGACCGAGGAAAAGAAAGGAACCAAGACTGACTCCTAAATTTTTGACTTGAGCCAGTAAGTGAGTAGACTGCCACATCATAAAATAGAGAAGACAGAAAAGAGGTGAGTTTGGGAGGAGGAGTGGAGATAAAACAAGAGTTTTCCTTCAGAGCCAGACTCTCAAGTTGTTCAGGTGAGTCTGTAGCTAGGTAAGTGGGGTCACAGAGATATAAACTTGGACCATTTCAGCATTTAGTTGGTATTTAAAGTTGTAGGACAAAATGGCATCAGATGGAACAAGACCAAGTCTGAAACTTAGGGCACTCCAGCTGGTAGAATCTGGAACGGACTCTGAGGACCCACAGGAGGGAAGGAAAAGGAGCAGCTGGAGGGAAGGATCTGTAATCTATGAATAAAGCTGTTTCAAGAAAGGAATAGGCAACTGTGTCCAATGCAGCTGATGGGTCCAGAGATGGAATTGGAACTGACATCAGATCAGACACCACAGGGGTCAGGTTGTGACTTTGTCAGGAGCGGTCTCAACTGGAGTGGGCTCAAGAGAGATGAGGGGAGGAAGTGGAGATGGCAACATGAGCAATTGCTTCAAGGAGTTCAGTTTAATGGGGCAAGGGCGGGAGTGGGATGTGTGCTAAAGGAAGGGTCTCTTAATGTGAGAGAAATTATCACATGTGGATCTGCAGAAGAAAATGATCCAGAAGAGAAAAGAGGTGACACAGTCTCAGCCTTTAGATGGCTGTGAAGGGAGGGAATCCAGGGCATGAGTGGAGGGCCCTGCCTTGGGTAATAGCTCAGATGTTCCATCTGTTTGTAACACCTAGGAAAATAGAGTCTGTGGGCACAGAAAAGTTGACTATCCTTGATAGAGTTCCAGAGAACTTGCAGTCTCTGGAATTATATTCTAATCAATATCACCTTAATATAACCTAACACCCTGAAAATTCTACAAGAAAGCAAATCACAGGACTCAAAAATCTTTTATTCAGGGCCTAAGATTGATGGTATAGATGGGCAAAGGCGATTTACAAGTCACTGACTGTGGGCACAGAGAAGCATAAATTTCAGGTACAGAAGAAATAAAAGGAATGAGCACAAAGACTTTCTGGAAGGATGGATTTCTTTTTTATGACTTATTACATTAATTTAATTTTATTTCTGGAGATAATGAAAAAAGACTTAAGGCATTTTTTTTCTTTCTAGAAAATTCTGAAAGATTATGCTGTTGATTGGTAAAAGGAAAATGGGGCTAACTTATAAAAATCATCATGAAATATTTATAAAATATAAAAGCCATAAAGTAGATTTTTTTGAAAAGGTAGAAATCTAAGATCTTTGGAAAAAAACTATGTTCTCCAAGAAATTCTGTGAGATTAATAGAGAAAAGGTTTGCAATTTTTTTGACAAAAAAACTTAAGGTAAACATGAAAGTGAAAATTTACTGAGGAAGATACCAGATGATAAATAAGACTACAAAGATAAATTACATAACCTTGCAGAAACTCATGTTCACATAGCTTCAAGTTTTTTTTATGTAATTGCAAGGTAAGAGCTGGTTTCTTTGGAGCAAACAGTGCCAATGTTAGTGTGTGGTAGAAAGATTTAGGGTTTTACCATTCTTTAAAATACTCATAGCTCCTTTAAAAAAAGATACACATAGCTCCTACACTTTCAAAGGAACTCTTATGTGATATGATGAACTAAGGAGGTTAGCTAATAGGTTTTTTTAAAGCCATGCAGAGTACAGAGCAATCTATAGGCAAAATGTTTTAACATGACTTCTTTCAGTAAAATTCTACTTTTCCCTGAATATGTTACATTCTGAATTTCTTTCCATATGGATATTTCACATGTCCTACAATCAAGTTAAGACAAAAAGAAAGCATGAAATTTCTTCTATAATAAAAGAAAAACATATGATGGGCACGGTGGCTCATACCTGCAATCCCAGCACTTTGGGAAGCCAAGACAAGAGGATATCTTAAGTCCAGGGGTGCCAGACCAGCCTTGGCAACTTGGCAGGACCTCATCTGTACAATAAATAAAAAAATTAGCTAAGCATGGTGGTGCAGGCCTGTAGTTCCAGCTACTTGGAATACTGAGGAGGAAGAATCATATGAGCCCAGCAGGTTGGGGTTGAGTTGGCCGTGAGTGTGCCACTGCACTCTAGCTGGGGTGACAGAGACTCCAACTCAAAAATAAATAAATAAATAAAGTACATTTCTTAATATCAATACAAACTAATGGGTTCTATTGAAGACCTCAGAAAAACATAAATGTCAAGACTCAGAAGCCTCTGCTTGGTCTTGTCTGACCCTACTGCCTTGTAGTCTAGAATATTGCTTCATTCTGTCATCCACTTTCCTTTGACATTGGTGACAATTAAGTGATTTTCTCTTGCAGCTGAACCTTTCAGAGCCTCCTCCTCTGACTCCCCATTAGAATAGGAGCATTCTTCACTAACCTAATTAAATCTGTTTTCCCTCATTCTCTCAATATATGTCTTCTACCCTGTGCAATTCATTGATTCTCTAGCAATGGCCCAAAATCGACATCTGCAGTTCAGTCCCCAAACTATCTCTTTTGCTGTAAATCTGAGGTTTTAGGTCTCCTGGAGAACAAATATATATAAATGTCTGCCAGTAAAATTCATAGTTTAATTCTTTTTTTAAATCACAATTTATATTTATTTGATGGATGTTAGTTGTGTCCAAATTTTTGTCATTATAAAAATGCCCATCTATCCCGTTTTTCTGATTATGTAGAACCAACCATGCTGTCCATCAAAAGAGGACTGGATTTAAAAAATGTGGTACATATACACGATGGAATACTACGCAGCCATAGTTTAATTCTATCTGTCCAAGATATAATAATCTTTTCTTCCAAACTGATTCTTCAATCTCGTTCTCTTTTTATTAAAGCCGACAGGCATGTATCAAGTGCACTGTGAACAGCCCTGTTGTTTATATAAAAGGTAACACTCACTTGCTGCTCTTCAGGACTTCCTGTACAATGGAAAGCACAGATACCTAAACCTTGGTGGTAACACAATGAATAAGTACTTGACTGGTTAGAAGAATGAAAGGCTATGGTGGCTGTGGATACCCAGTTAGTTGTCTGCCAAACAGCTTGGCCTTCATCCTGTACTAAGTGATGCGTTATTCGACTTGTGTTTTTTGTTTATTTGTTCGTTTTACTTTTTTGAGTTAGGGTCTCACTCTGTCATCCAGGCTGGAGTGCAGTGGCACAATCACAGTTCACTGCAGCCTTGACCTCCTGGGCTCAGGTGATCCTTCTGCCTCAGCCTCCCAAGTAGCTTGGACTACAGGTGCGTGCCACCACATGTGGCTAATTTTTTAACTTTTATTTTTGCAGAGACAAAGTCTCGCTATGTTGCCCTTGGCTGGTCTTGAAATTCTGAACTCAAGCAATCCTCCTGCCTCAGCCTCCCAAAGTGCTTTCTGAGCCTTCTCAGACATGAGCCACCATGCCTGGCCTAATTTGTGGTTTTAGAAACTGATGACTGTGCAGAACATGCTGGAAAATGCCAAGTATTATCTTGCCAAGTATAATAAATGCCAAGTATGATACATACACTGCATAGTGGTGTTAAGTAGATAAATAGATGATGGATGAATAGATGGATGGACGAACAGGAAATAGATAAGTAGACAAAACCTTAATGCATTGCTTGAAAGCAGTGTACAGACTGGTTCAAAGATTAGCAATTCATTTAGTGTGTGTGTGTGTGTGTGTGTGTGTGTGTGTGTGTGTGTGTGTGTGACCAAGGTCTGTCTATAAGGATGTTCATTGCAATGTCTCTTGTGATGTTAGGACCCTGGAGGCAACCTGTTGTTTGTCACTGGGAAGGTAGATAGTAAGGATGAGGGTTGCACAGTGTGGGATAGCACCCAGCAGTTAGAAAGAATGGTGGAAAGAGAGCAAAATAGGGAAGTAGAGATGCAACTCTCTCAGAACGGAAGACACAGGCCAGAATTGGAGGAAGAGGGAAACTTCGACCTGGCATTACTAACATGGGCCTAGGGACAGAAGAAACGGAGGGTTGGAGGCTGCTGTGCTCCCCATTTATCCTCTACCTTGAAGAGGATTTGCTAAGAGACTAGATAGAGCTAAGCCTGTGGACTAGATCTTGATGGTCTGTGGCTGAGACTTACTTGGGAGGGGTAAAATGTATCCTCCCACCACTGCCCCCAAATCCTCGTTATCATCCCAGGCTCTGGGGAGGCCTCTCCAATAACTCCTCCCTCCCCACAGTGTTTTATGATGAAGCCCCTACCAGAGCACCCACCACACAGGATTGGAATCTTTGGGGAGATGGTGTACAGAATGAAGTATCTAAACTCTTAGTTACACTGCCTGGTTTAATGTCCTAACCAAATCTTTATAGTTGCATGACCTTGGGAAAACTATTGAACTTCTCTAAACCATGGAATTTCTTCTTTAAAATGAGATGATGCTTATAGTACTTACTTCATAGTGCTGCTGAGAGAATTAACATTTGATAATTCAAAGAAAGTACTTGGAATAGTGCTCCATCTAGTAAAAGCTCCATAAATGTTGATGAATATTATAATTATTATTAAGCTTCTTGAGAGACAAATGAGACTTTTATAGTTTTGTATACACAGCACCAAGCCAAGTTCACTTAATATCTGTTGATGAAGATGAAACTTATTTGCATGTTTCCCCAGTGGCAGATAGGTTTTGTACTTATTTTTTTTTTCATAATAGAGTTAATTGTAGGGAATAATGAGACCTTGAGAAAAAGTTATACAATGGGCCACATGCCTTCTCAAAGTCACATGGTTTGTTTTTTGTACCATATGGTTCCAATGTCTTAACCTTACTTAATATCCTCTATTCCCAGACATTTTTGCAATGGGTATAACTTCATTATTTTACAAGTTAGCCACTAGCAATAATCTATTTTTTACTTAATTCAAGTGCTTATTGTGCCATTTCAGCAAAAAACTTATGCATAAATAAACAATGCTCTCTGTGTGGACACGGGTACTAGAGCCAAAACTGCCAAACTTTTTCTGTAGAGGGCCCAAAATAAATGTTTTAGGTTTTGTATTCTTCATAAATAACTGAACACACTCAGCTGATGATTCCACAAAGTAGAGTCCAAAATGCCTTACCCTCATTTAAAAGAAATGCCAATCTGCATATATTTGTATTGCATACTTTACACAATGTCTCTGATGCAAACGTAGTAGAATTATGTTCTTGTTTCCATGATCCAAAGTTGGCCTTCTTTTGATGAGTTGGGGGGAATTTACTGGGGACCACCTTGGGAACCAAGGTCTGTCAAGGTCCTTGCATATTTGAGACTTTTCTTTGCAAACTCCAAAGCCATGACCACCTTGGCCCTATGATAGGGCTAATTTCATTCATTTTCTAGTGGAATGTGGGTTGATTTTCACCAAATAGAGTACAGTGAAATAGATATGAACAAGAAAGACTAGGGAACAGGCAAGACAGAACAGAGAATTTCTTTTCCCCTTTGCCCCTGAGTGGTGGCAATAAAAATTATTTTGAGATATACCAGTAAGAAATTTGAAAAGGTGAAAGCTATAGGGTTAAATGGAGCCCACCCTATGTCTTTAGAACTTCCTTAAAATTTTTTAAACATGAAAGTTTGTGATCCTCTCCTTGAATTTAACAAATTCTTCAAGCACCTGAAAGATGAAAGTGGCAAGAGAATGTGGATTCTCAAATGCACATTGTATTCTTTGTGGAGTGGTTCTTAGCTGTATTAGAGACACTGAACAAGAAAGGGCAAGTTAGAATTCCAGCAGTTTCTTGACAGCAAAGTGAAAACAGACATGGTAAAAATAACACTTCTCTAACAAGAAATACAGATTTGCAAATTTTTACAAAGTCTAGGAGTTTTAGCTCTGCCATGTTTAAAAAAACAGAATAGGTTAAAAGCATCACAAGAGATGGTGGGGAAAATCGAATAGAAATGTTACATTTCCTATATAAAAAGTTTAAAAAAGAACAATTATACCAAGACTTCATGTTCAAAAAGGAGCATGTACCGTAAGGTAGCTGAAGTTACTAAAATGTACAGCAGAAAAAAAAACTGTCATCATTTTCTGAGTAATTTATTTTTTCTTTTCCTTTTTTTTTTTGAGTTGGAGTCTCACTCTGTCGCCCAGACTGGAGTGCAGTGTCCGCTCCCGGCCACCGCGGCCTTGACCTGCTGGGCTCTGGTGATCCTTCCACCTCAGCCTTCGGAGTAGCCGGAATTACAGGCGCGCACTACCACGCCTGGCTGATTTTTTGATTTATTGTAGAGATGAGGTCTCCCTGCCCAGGCGGGTCTTGAACCCGCGGGTTCAGGCAATCCACTCACCTCAGCCTCCCAAAGGCGTGGGATTTCAGGCTGAGCCACCGAGCCCAATTTATTTTTTCTAATTATCAAACTAACCAGACAGGAAGGAACAAAAATGTTAAGAGCAATTGCCTTAGGATGGTGAGGTCATGAGTGATTGTTAATTTCTGTCTTATCTTTCTCTGTATTTTTCTATTTGTTTGCAATGACACAGCAATCATAAATAAAAAAATACTCCTGTCTTGAGATTCATATTATCTCTGCCTTAACTTTCTTCAGGAAAGCTTCATAACCTTGCCCAACTCCTCTGAAAAGGGATTAGGGACTCATAGAGACTCCATTTTTTATGTTTTCTAACAGCATTTAAGCCTTGCCTGTGCCTCCCCATCTTGTGTGCCACAACTGGACAAGCTGATAAGAAAGCCCGGTGTTCTGTCTTTTGGATCTAGTGGGAGATTCTAACCCAGCCACTTACCACAGGAAACACCTAAAGTCAGTCTTTTTTTCTTGCCTCTTCAGGCGGTTTGGAGCCTGCCTGACAGGCCTACACTGCTGCTCTCGCGAAATACCTCAATTATGTAGACAATAAGGCTTTTCATTCCCTCTCAGGGTGTTTGTGGCATCACCAGTCTTGACTTCTGAGCCAAACCTTGGGTGGCCATCCCTCTTACCACAACAGGGAACTCCCTTTATTCTATATTCCCATATGACCCTGCACTCATCTCACCAAACTATACCCTGTCTATTGATGTGTCTGTGCCCTACTACCTATGAGCTACTTGAGAGTGGGTGCTATTGTCATTCATGTTTGTTCTTTATCCAGCAGTCCCAGGAATGGAGTAGATATTTATAAATGCACATCAGTTAGGTATTGCTCCACAAATTTCAAAAGCATGAAACATCAATCCCTTCATTTTTCTAAATCACATCAAATCAAATCTGCCCACCCTCCCGAGCCAGAGGTGGCAGGAAGGATAAAAGTTTTTATTTATTTATTTTTTAATTTTAAAGAGTTAAAAAGGGGTACAATTCAGGATTAGGTAGAAAGGTGGTCATCGTACAGGTAAAGTTTGGGCCTCGCTTTGGTCCTCACTTCGCCTGGTTTGAGATCTCCTTATTGATGTTATGTGCCCCTCCCCACCCCAGGCAGTGTCCTTTACTGGCAATCCCTTTCTTATAGTATTATGATTAATATTCAGGGTTCACTTATGAGTGAGCACTTGTGTAGACTGGATCAAAAAAATGTAGTACATACACATGATGGAGTATTATGCAGCCATCAAGAAGGACAAAATTAGGACTGCACAGCAACTTGGACGGATTTAGAGTCTATAATACTCAGTGATCTATCACAGAAACAAAGAACCAGATAAAACCTTTCTCAAGGTTGGTCCCTTCTCCTTTGTCATGGTACAAGAAGCCAGAGGTTTCTGCACACGGGGAAATTGGAGAAAGGCAAAAGAAACGAGAAAGGCAAAAGAAAGGAGAAAGCCTTTGGTTCAGTCTGGCTGCACTTCCCTGTCCAGGCATTAGGGGGCAAGTGTGGGCTCTCTGCTGAGCTCTAACACAGCTCAGCCTCAGTGTATGCAGGCCCCATTGAAACACAAATTCCTCCAAGTTGTTTCCCAACCTCTTCATGGCATTCCAAAGGGTTGCAAATCTTCCCTACTAGTAGAATCTGCCACCAGGCAAACACCTTCCCCATCCCTCTTTTATCCCCTATATTCTTTACCATCTTTTATGGACTGAATGTTTATTTCTTTACCAAAATGTCTATGTTTGAAGCTGTATTTGACATCAGGCCTTTAAAGAAGTAATGATGGTTAAATGAACTCATAGAGTTGTGGGCCCCTGATTTAATATGACTGGTTCCTTATAAGAAGAGACACTGGAAAATCTGGTCAGTCTCTCTCCATGCATGCATAGAGGAAAGGATATGTGAGCCAACAGCATGATGCAGTCACCTAAAGGTCAAGAAAAGATGCCTCTGGAAAAAAAAAACTGCTTTGCTAGCATGCTGGTCTTGTACTTGCCAGGCCCCAGAACTGTGAGAAATAGATTTCTGTTGCATAAGCAACCCAGGGAAGGATATTTCATTATAGCAACCTGAACAGACTTTCTTTAGTCAAAAAAGCCTAAAACACCAAGTCTTGGCTTGTCCTCTTGGTCAGCAATTAATTTTCAATAAACCCTGTCACAAATACTTGTTTAATGAATAAAGGGAAAATTAATTATTTAAAATTTTAACCCAATCTAACATTCTTCTTTTTTTTTTTCTTTGAGTTGGAATCTCACTCTGTTGCCCAGACTGGAGTGCAGTGGCTGCTCCCGGCCACCGCAGCCTCGACCTGCTGGGCTCCGGCGATCCTTCCGCCTCAGCCTTCCGGGTAGCTGGAATTACAGGCGCACGCTACCACACCCAGCTGAATTTTTGATTTTATTGTAGAGATGAGGTCTCGCTGCCCAGGCGGGTCTCAAACCCATGGGCTCAGGCAATCCACTCACCTCAGCCTCCCAAAGGCACGAGACTACAGCCACCGAGCCCGGCTTAAGATTCTTCTTTTAGTATTGGTGCAGTAGAAGGAAACAGGATCAGTTATTTTGGTAAGAGAGATCTTTTCATGCAGTTTCTACCATCTTTTAAAATACATTTGTAAGCCTTCCTTTATGTTTAATTTTTTAAAAGCTTTATTTACATATAACTTACATCCAATGATAGCCCTTTGAATTGCATCGTTCTATGAATTTTGTCATACACACACCATTCTGTTAGAAGCACCCCAGTTAAGATATAGAACATTCCCATTGTTGCAAAATGTTCCTCCTTTGCCTTTGCAGTCAATTTGCACTCCTGTTCCAGACAACCACTGATGTGCTGTCATGATTCTGCCATTTCAGAATTTCATTTACATGAAATCACAAAATATGTGGTATTTTGTGTCTCGTTTCTTTCACTTAGCAAAATGCACTTAAGGTTTATCTCTTGTTGTGTGACTATAATTAGTTCCTTTGGATTGAGTAGTATTCTGTTGTAAGAATATGCCACCATTTGTCCATTTAACAACTGATGGCTATTTGGGTTCTTTCCAGTTCTTGGCTTTTATGAATACTGCTGCTATGAACATTTGATCACAAATCCCTGTGTGGATGAATGCTATAAATTCATTTCTCTTAGGCAAATACCCAGGAGTGAAGTCACTGAGTCATATGATAAGTAAAATAAACTGTATAGGAAACTGCCAAATTGTTTTTCAAAGTGGTTGAATGACTTTGCATTTTGACCTTATATAGGAGAGTTTAATTTGTTATACATCCTCTGCTACACTCGTTTGTCCCTTTAATTTTTTTCTTTTAAAATTTTTGATAACTTAAAGGTTGTTCTGCCTGTGTCCCTTTAATTTTAACTAAATGTGTTTAATTTCAACTGGATGTGTAGTGGTATTTCATTGTGGTTTTAAGTTGCATTTTTTTCATGACTAATGATATTGGTCATCTTCTCCTGTGCTTATATCCTTTTTTGGTGAAGTGTCAATCTTTTGTCTGTTTTATTTCATCAAGTTGATTGAATATAGAGCAACAAGAGTTCTTATAAAATCTTGACACGTTTTTCATCAGTTATATACATGGCAAATAATTTTTTCAGTATGTGGCTTGCCTTTTTATTTTCTTTACACTGTTTTGTGAAGGACAACATTCTTAAATTTTGCCCAGTTTATAAATTTGTTATTTTGAGGTTCATCCTTATTATTATTATTAATATTATTATTATTGTCATTATTATTAGAGACAAGATCTCTCTCTCTATCACCTAGGTTGGAGTGTAATGGTGTACCTCAAACTCCTGGGTGCAAGTGATCCTCTCACCTCAGTCTCCTGAGTAGCTAGGACTACAGGCACACACCACCATGCCTGGCTAATTTTGAGGGTTCATACTTTTTGTGTCTTGTGGCTAATTTATGTACCAGCTTGAATGGGTTAAGAGATGTCCAAATAACTGACAAAACATTATTTCTGTGTGTTTCTGTGAGGGTGTTGCCAGAGATTAGCATTTTAATCAGTAAACTGAGTAAAGAAGATCATCCCATCAACATCAGCAGGTGAGCATAATTCAATCTGTTGAGAGCCCAAATAGAACAAAAAGATGAGAAAGGATGATTTCTCTCTCCTTTCCTGAGTTGGAACATCCATCTTCTCCTGCCTTCAAACATCGTAGCTCCTGGTTCTTGAACCTTCAAACTCCAAGACTTCTACCAAAGTTCTTTTTTTAAAAGAAAATGTTAATCTGTATATCTAATTAAAAAAAACTATTTATTGAAAAAGTTATCTTTTCCCCATTGAATTACCATGATATTTTTGTTGAAAATCCATCAGCTGTATATATGTTTGTCTGTTTCTAAACTGTCATGTTCCATTGATCTGTATGTCTATATCTAAGCCAATACTAAACTGTTTTGATTACTGTTGCCTTATAGAAAGTCTTGAAATCAGATAGACTTTTGATTTATTCTTCTTTTTCTAAGTTGTCATGGCTTTGCTTAGACCCTTTGCAATTTCATGTAAATGTTAGAATTAGCTTATTAGTCTCTATAAATAATAATAATAAAGCCTGTCAGATTGCAGTGAATCTATAGATCAAACTGGGGATAATTGATAGTTTAACATATTGAGTCTTTCAATCCATGAGCAGGACATACCTTTCCATTTGTTTAGATTTTCTTTAAAAATAAAAATTTCACACACAGTTCTTGCGAACTTTTATGAAAGTTTATCCTTATAAAAGCTTATCCTTAATTTTTCTAGCTATTACAAAAAATGATTTTTAAACATTACAACATCTAATAACTTATTGGCATTAAAAAGAAATACCACTGATTTTTCACATTGACCTTGTATCCTGTGACCTTGCTAAACTCACTTGTTAGTTCAAGTAGGGGTTTTTTCTTTGTAGGTTTCCTAGAATTTTTACATAGACAATTATGTTTTCTGAGAATGAACAAAGCTTTACTTTTTCTTTTGCAAATTATGTCACCCCCCACCCCCAGCACTGTTGCACAAGGTTGAACATAAGTGGTAAAGGCAAGCATCCTTGTCTTTTTGCCTTAGGTAACTGCAACAATTTCTTGTTCCCTCTTTCTGCTTTCAAAGTCCAGCTGAGGCCTAGACAACTCTGAAACTATGCTTGGTTTGCTTTGCGGATTCCTTTTCCTCCCCCTGCCTTATAAATGTAGGCATTGCTGAACTGCATGCCCACCACCCTCTCTCTCTATTCCTTTGGATGATTATATTGATATTACTTATCTTACACATAGCCTTTAACACTTTTAGGTAAATCTCAGAATCACTGTCCTGGTCCAACTTTTCATCATCTCCTTTCAAGATGACTGCAGTATCTCCTAACTGGTCTCCTTGTTTCTGCCTTGCTACCCTACCATGTATTCTCATCCAATAACCAGAGTAGAGTGATCCTGTTAAGATGTAGGTCAGGCCATGTCTCTCTGCTTAGTGCCCTGCATTTTTGCCCATCCTTCTTCTACTCAGAGTAGAAACCAATGTTTTCTCAAAGTTCTACCAAGCCAGGATGCCACCATGTGTACAGCTCTACAACCTTCCCATGTCTTTAGTCCACATAAGGACACTGATGTCCCTGCTGATCCCCAAATGTGACAGGCACACACAATGCCCCCCAGAACCTTTA
Source organism: Carlito syrichta (assembly GCF_000164805.1). NCBI lineage: Eukaryota > Metazoa > Chordata > Mammalia > Primates > Tarsiidae > Carlito > Carlito syrichta. Next base: position 257,622 of record NW_007260370.1, read on the forward strand.
CACTGGCAGCTTCCTCTGCCTGGAATGTTCTCCCTCCAGGTCTGGTAACTGCAGGGTCCACTCTCTCACTTCACTTCCTTCTTCAAGCCTTTTTAAAATGGGCTTTCCCCGCCCATCCTAATTAAATAACCAAATAAACAAGCAAGTAAATAAATAAAAACCCTACCCTGTCATATAAACTTTGAACCCGTCTCAATTTATGTTTTTGTCTCCCTGGAACTTACTATTGTCTAACGTAATATTAATGTAGGTTCAATAAGAGTAGAGATTTCTTTGGGAAGGGGGAAGATTGTGGCTGTCTTGTGTAGTATTGTATATGCATGGCCTAATACTGGCACATGGTAGGTGCTGAATGGATATTTTTGGAGTGAATAAAGGGACAATAAACCATGGTAGATGTTCTCAAAGATCAATGAAGACATACTCGGTGGTGAAGTCCATGAGGTAACTTCTAGCAAGTTTATGTTAAACAGCTTTCACAATTTCTATGAATTATTGGTAATAAAAACAGTTTCATTAAGTGCATAATGAGCAACATTACTCAATTATTTGAAAAGCCATACATAGTAGAATTCAAAGACACTTATTTATTAGGGTTTTTAAAGGTCTCTATTTATGCTATCTACCTCTCTTAGTCTATTCCTCTGAATTATTTTACTTTGACACATATGGTCCCTGTTGTATTTTTACATTTATAGCAGAATGATTATAGCGGTTTCAAAGAACTTTGCAACAAAATGAAAATTTGTCTCGTTCTTACTAGCTCTTTGTAACACTTTTCTAATTTATCTCTGCTACTTCATTGTTCAGAATTTCCTGTGCTACACTGCACACTCCTCTGCCTAGAACTGTACCTGTTCCCTACAGATAAAACAGGAAAGAATGAGGTGCTAATGTGTGGGCCCCAGAGCATGGTTGCATTTAGGTTTTAGCATAAACTTAGAATATTAACAAAGACAAAATAGCAGATTCAATTATAGATGTGGAAAGCCTCAGAGACACTAGGAGGAAGGGAAGACAAAGAAACGTTCAGTCTTAAAATAATAATAGTATTAGTATTCACTGTACAAAGCACTTTTGAGAACTTTATCTTTTGTGAGCCTCATTCACTAAAGCCATGAAATAAGCACTTTATTTCTTTAAAGATGTGGGAACTAGAGCTCCCAGAAGCTGTGAGTCATTTATAGCCACATAACCATTAAGTAACAAAAGATTACTGACTCCACATACTGGTGCTCCAAAGCATATGCTGTTTTCACTGCATTAGGTTCACATACTAATTGATCCTTGATCACCAATTATTAAAACATCTGAAATAAACTGATTTTTAAAAGCAGACTGCAGCATCTGTGTAAAAGAAACAGCATAAAACTTTGCAGAGAATAGGTCTCCTGTGGTAACTTGTAAGTGAAGGAAAGAGACTGAGATGCAGGAAGGAAACTGGTGGTCACTGTCAAAATTAAAAGAAATGTCAAAATAAAGTAAAAACTGGAGACATCATAGAAACAATGAGAGTCATAATGGAGATGAATTCCCTCCCACCCCACCATGTGCTGCCAGCATTTCTGTGGAGCCACTGTGAACAGAGAGTTCTATTGTGTTGAAGAACTTCCTGAGCCCTCAGAAAATGATTGCCATTATTATTAAAGGCACATGAAGGCGCTTAAAGTTAAATGAGCCCCTCTGTGTGGTTGGCTGTTAAGTGGTCTTAATAATGCCACAATCTACTGTGTGATTTCTTTATAGTAGTCTCATAAAATATTTCAGAATGTATTTTTCCTATTATAAAGATTTTTGCCTGGTTTTCCACTATTGCACTAGAGATCAATGCTCGGGAAAATAATGGATATATTATAAATTTGGACATAACCAGAATTTCAAAAATAAAGCCGGTACTTTGATGATGTGGAAAGTATTTCATTAATGAATTGAATGTCATGTGAATTTTTTAAACTGCAAGAAAATATATATCTTATAAAAAAGAAAGTAGTAGATCCTGCTGTTGTAGTAAGTTACATGGCCGATATAATATATCTCTTCTTTAATATTTTAGGGAGGAAAAAAAACAGTTGTTCTAGAAGACAATAATGAAAATTAAATTAAGTATAAAATCATTGTGTTGTTTGTAAAACCATTTATAATAGATATGAGTTTATGAGATATATGTGAAAGAATAAGTGAGCTTATTTCAGATTTTTCAAAGCAGAGTGTATCATTAATTATATACAAGGATAAATTACACATATGTATTCCAGGCATCTATTTTGTCACCAACTTGTCTAGCAAGATTGTGTTTTAAGTTGGACAACCTGCAAGATAATACAATTATTACACTTAAGATTTAAAAATGAGTTTCTTAAACATTTGATTCACACACTCAGTTTACTACAGGGAATTTTTTTTTCATAATTCATACACCTAATGAAATTTTTGTAAATATTCAGAAATCAGTTGATTGAGTTGGGTATTCACTTGTAATATTTGCAGGTCTAGTAATAAAGCGAGCATTTTTCTTTTAAAAAAATAAAAGGTATGGTCTGTACATTCTTTTTTTAATCTTCAAAATTGTAAACTAGGTTTTGGAATAAACAATTCTATCTTAAAATGGTGAATAAAAAACTTAAATTCTTGTAGACATAAGTCTCTTTTGACTATACCATGCGTTTTTCCATAAATAAGAAACCTCATTTCCCTAATCAAGCTATATTTAGTAGATGATTATTATGAGGAATAATATCTGCACATATTTGATACAGCTTTTGACACATCCATCTGTTTAAAAAGAAAATACTTTTCTTAAATTTATGTTAAGAGAAATATCTGCTTATGCTGAAATCTAGAAAATAGATGACCAAGAAGAAAATAGTCCTTATTTTCCATGGTGTCTTATCAATCATGGTGTTAACATTTTAGTACATTTTCTTCCCATTATAGATAGACATATAATGAACATCTTTGTACATTCCTCTTTGCTCACATTTCTGATTACTTTCTTAAGTTCCTAAAAGATGAAGCACATTTTAAAAGTGGTTGGTAATCCCGTGCCTTTGGGAGGCTGAGGTGAGTGGATTGCCTGAGCCCACGGGTTCGAGACCCACCTGGGCAGTGAGACCTCATCTCTACAATAAATAAAAAAATCAGCCGGGCATGGTAGCGCATGCCTGTAATTCCGGCTACTTGGAAGACTGAGGTGGAAGGATCGCCGGAGCCCAGCAGGTCGAGGCTGCGGTGGCCGGGAGTGGCTACTGCACTCCAGTCTGGGTGACAGAGTGAGACTCCAACTCAAAAAATAAATAAATAAATAAAAGTGGTTGATACAGGAAAGAGAGGAAGATGGCAGCCAAACCAGTCAGACTATGCAAGTCCCAGTGTGAGTGAATGAGTGCATGGAAAATTTTGTGTAGATGTCAGTGAGTGAGTGGGCATGTGAGTGGCTGACTGAGTGAGGGCTCTGGAACAAGTAGCCAGGGTTCACCTGGCGAAGTGGCTGGTGCAGCAGCTGCTTGACTTGGACCCCAGTGATTCCTGGGATGCAGAAGTTGAGTGTCATTTTTTTTTAAATCAACAAAACCTTTCCTTTGAAGATGATGCTGGGAGAGAATAAGTGGGGACTTGTGAGCAAGTGGCCAGGGTTCTCCTGATGAAGCAGCTGGTGCTGCAGTTGCTCTGCTTGGTCCCTAGTGCTTCCTGGGTCACAGAAGCTGAAAGTCATTTTTTAAAAAAACTGACAAAAGTCTTCCTGGGAAGAAACTGTGGGGACAGACTACTGGCTCCAGGGCCTGCTTCACCACTGGAGTGGGAGAGACTGCCAGCTCCAGGCTCTGTCTCACCACTGCAGCGCCTGGTGTACACTGGCAGCAAGGGCTGCAGGGGGAGCCCTAAGGCAAAGCCCTATTGGAGAAGATGAAAGAGGCACCCTGTCGCCATCTTGAAAATGGGACAGGAAAGGGCTCTGACTTGCTCACCACGGAGCAACAGACCTGATCTCTGTGACCAGTGGATCAACTGGTCAGGGGTTGATCATGACCCAGAGGGAATATCCTGAAAGTACAAATTTCGAAGGAACAGAATGAGTGCTGAGTCTCAAGTGTCCACTCCCTACCCTGATTTAGCCTCAGGACAAAGTGTGTGACTAGAAAAGGATGAGGAAGAACTCCAAAGAGATCAGTGGTGAGTCCAGGGCTGACCCAACACCCCTACTCCCCAGCAGTCCCCCAAACATCAGATCCATATGGCTGGACATGACTGAGAGGGAGGAACCCAGGCAGAGCCTGGACATCAGTCACAATAGGAGGACTTCTCTCTGGGATAGACCTGACTGGGGCACCCCCCTTGAGGAGATCCCACTGACCATATGAGAGTGGGAGGGGAGAACTGCAGCTCCACCCATCCCAACTGCCCATCTTCCTTCCCTGGTCTGTACACTTGGAAGATAGTGAATGAGGTGGAAGCTCTGCAGGAGACAGCAGAGAAGTAGACGAGAGGAACAATTACAGAACCTGCCACAAGAGGGCAGATTTTTTTTTTAAATTGTTAAAATTATTTTGCCTGTTTGCCAGTTTTTCTAATTTTTAAAATATTTTTTCCTTGTGCATGAATGTGTATGTGAGGGTTTAATGTGCATCTCCCCTCTCTTTTAAAATCTTTCTTCTTTTGTTTTTTGTTTTCTGTTTATCTGTGTATGTGAATGCTTGATGTTCATCTTTCAAGTTTTTTTTTGTTGGTTTGTTTTTGCTTTTTTGTTCTTCTCTCTCTTTTTTTTTAGTTTAATGTGTGTATGAATATATATGTGAGGGTTCAATCTGAATTCCTATTTTTTTCTTTGTTTTTTTCCCCTTCTTTCTCTTTTTCTTCACCATTCATTTTGTGCTGGTCATGTGTGAGTGTGTTTGGTTTTCCTGTTTTTTTGTTGCTGTTTGTTTTGCTTTGCTTTGTTTTGTGTGTCTGTGTGTGTGTGTTCAATTGCCTTTTGCTTTGGTTTCTGCTTTCATTGTTCAGTTTTTTTTTTTCATTCTAGAAAATTTTTTGTCTGTCTTATTTCATTCTAGTTTTCTCTATTCTCTCATTGCTGTTACTATATCTTGGACATGGGGGTACACACACATACCTGTTGCATCATCACATAGAGTGGTGGTGGGGAGTGAGTCTCAGGGAACCCATACCACAATCAGTGAACATCAGTGATTTGCAAGTACTTTCTGAATCCTAGCTCCCCAGCCTCTACCTTATTTGACTCTCAAAACTACAAGAGACAGCAAATCTTCCCACTTACAGTCATGTATCAAAATAGGACAAATCCAGAGCCCAGATCAGGGAAGAATAGAGGGCTGAGCAAACATCAGACGTGTAAACCTCCACTGCTGCCACTGAATAACAGAACTAAAGAGGAAAAACCAGCAGAAGACCACAGGTAATTTCAAGTGTAACAAAGAGAAAATGCCTGAAAAATCAGACCTCAGAGCACAAACAATGAAAATCACCAATGACTGGTCTCAGAATATGACAGGGATTAGAGAATGGATGGAAAGAGTGAGTTAGAGTCAAGGAAGACAAAGTGCAATGCTGAAAGAACTAATAACAGATTTTTGTCAATAAAATTTTCATTCAGGAAATAAATAACAAGATTACATGGATGGAAAGCACAATTAATCTAGCAGAAGAAAGAATCTCAGAACTTAAAAACCAGAACACGGAATTAACCCAATCTGTAAAAAACATAGAAAGAAAACTCAGAAATAAAGAACAAAGCATACAAGAAATGTGTTATTATATCAAGAAGCCAAACCTATACCTGATTGGTATCCCAGAAGAAGAAAGGGAAATGGAGAATACCCTGGAGCAAGTATTCTATGAAGCAATCCAAGAAAACTTTCCCCATCTCACCAGAGATGTGACCAACCAAAAACAAGAGATACAGAGAACCCCCACTAAACATCAAATGAGAAGACCAAGCCCTAGACACATAGTAATTTGCCTACACAAAGTGAACGCAAAGAAAAAATTCTAAAGGCTGCAAGAAAGAAAGGTCAGACTGCCTACTGAGGAAAAGCAATCAGGATAGCAGCAGACCTATCAGCAGAAGCACTACAAACAATAAAGGACTGGAGTTCAATACTCAAAATCCTCAAAGATAAACTATTTCAACCAAGAATTTCCTACCCAGCTAAGCTCAACCTTGTCATCAATGAAGAATTAAAATCCTTCCCAGACATCCAATCCATAAGAGATTATTCAACTTCCAGACCAGCTATACAGGAGATGCTTAAAAAGATATTAAGCTCAAAAGAAAGAAAGAAAGAAAAATAATGTCCACACACTTCCCAAGAGAACAGCAGAGCACAGAATCAACAGAGAATACATCACAACAGCAAACTTGAAGACACACACAATACATCAAACCCAAAGATAAAAGAAAACAAGCAAATAAAGAAAAAACTTTATAAGAACCTCATGACAGGGACAAACAATCACATTACAAGAATCAGCCTGAATGTGAATGGACTAAATAGACCACCGAAAAGACACAGAATGGCACCTGGATAAGAAACCATGACTCAATTATTTGCTGCATCTAGGAAACTCATCTCACCACAAGGGATGCACACAGGCTCAAAGTTAGAGGATGGAAAATTAGCTTCCAGGCAAATGGATCAAAAAATAAGACAGGAGTTGCGATCTTAATATCACACAACACAACCTTTAAGCTAGCAACAATTTTAAAAGATACAAAAGGACACTGCATAGTGATAAAAGGTTCAATCCATCCACAAGAACTATCCATCCTAAATATATATGCACCCAACACAGGAACACCAGCATTTATAAAGCAACTATTAAGTAAACTAAAAAGATATTGACTCTAACACCATTATAGTTGGGGACTTGAATACCCCACTAATAGCCCTAGGTAGATTATCAAAACAAACAAACAAAAATCAACAAGGAGATCCAGAACCTCAGCTTCATGCTCAATCTAATGCACTTAATAGATACCTACAGAATATTCCACTCAAAAACCACAGAATACACATTCTACTCGCCACCACATGGAACATACTCCAAGATTAATCATATCCTTTACCATAAATCAAGCATGAACAAATTCCATAAGGTTGAAATATTGCCATGCACCTTCTCAGATCACAATGGAATAAAAATAAATATCAACACCCACAAAATTTCCCCAAAGTCCACAAAGACATGGACACTAAAGAGCATGATGCTGAACAACTACTAGGTCAACACCAAAATCAAAACAGAAATTAAAAGAATTCTGGAAACAAATGAAAATGTAGAACCAAAAAAAAAAAAGAAAATGTAGAACCATCTTGCCAAAATCTCTGGGATGTCATGAAAACAGTTCTAAGAGGGAAATTTATATCTTTACAAACACACATCAAGAAAATGGAAAAATCGCAAGTTAAAAGCCTAACAAATCACCTAAGGGAGCTAGAAAAACAAGACTACAAAAGTCCTAACTTTAGCAGAAAAATTTAGATCATCAACATAAGAGCCCAAATATGGGACATAGAAGACAAAAATATCATAGAAAACATCAACAAAACAAAAAGCTGGTTCTTTGAAAGAATTAATAAACTTGGTGAACACCTAGCCGAAATGACCAAGAAAAAAAAAGAGAAAGCCCAAATAAACACAATCAGAAATATAAAAGATCAAATCACAACTGACCCCGAAGAAATACAAAAGATTATCAGAGATTACTATGCACACCTGTATGAAAATAAACTTGATAACCTAAATGAAACAGAGGACTTTCTGATATCACACAACCTCCCAAGTTTGAAACAAGACGACATTGAGACACTAAATAGACCAATAACAATCCAGGAAATTGACTTTGCCATAAGAAAACTAGCTACAATAAAAATGGTTTTCCAGCAGAATTCTACAAAATGTGTAAAGAGGAACTGATACCAATCCTACTGAAAGTACTCCAGGCAATTGAGAAAGATGGAATTCTCCCAAAATCATTTTATGAGGCTAACATCACACTGATAAACAAATTGGGTAAAGATCCAAAAAAGAAAGAGAATTAAAGGTCAATATCCCTTATGAACATAGATGCAAAACTCCTCAACAAGATTCTAGCAAATCGGACCCAACAACACATCTAAAAATCATCCACCTTGACCAAGTAGACTTCATCCCCAAGATGCAGGACCAGTTCAACATCCTCAAGACCATAAATGTAATTAAATACATCAACAGATATAAAAACAAGAACTGCATGATTATATAATTAGATGCAGAAAAGCTTTTGATATAATCCAAGATCCTTTCTTAATAAAAACCCTCAAACACCTAGGTATAGAAGGAACATACTTCAAAATAGTAAACACCACCTACGATGAACCCACAGCTAGTATATTGCTAAACAGACTGAAACTGGAAACATTTCCTCTGAAAACCAGAACAAGACAAAGCAGCCCACTCTCACCCTTCTTGTTCAGCATTGTGTTGGAAGTCCTAGTTAGAGCAATCAGACAAGAGAAGGAAATCCAGGTTGTCCAAATAGGAAAAGAGGAAGTCAAGTTATCCTTCTTTGCTGATGATATGGTCCTATGCCTTGAAAATCCAAGAGAAACTGTCAAAAACCTGCTTGTACTGATAAAGGACTTTGGCAAAGTCTCAATGTACAAAATAAATGTACAAAAGGCAGTTGCATTCTTATACACCAACAACAAGCAGGCAGAGAACCAAATAAAAAGTACAATTCCCATTCACAATCACCACAAAAAAAATGAAGTACCTCAGCATCTTCCTAACCAGAGAAGTGAAAGACCTTTACAATGAAAACTAGAAAACACTGCTCAAAAGAAATCCAGGAAGACACAAACAAATGGAAAAATATTTCATGTTCATGGATAGGAAGAATCAACATTGTTAAGATGTCCATCCTACCAAAGGCAATCTACAGATTCAAT
>NW_007260370.1:266883-301765 GCF_000164805.1 Carlito syrichta
AAATGGTGCTGGGAAAACTGGCTGACCACATGCAGAAGATTGAAACAGGACCCCTACCTATCGCCATACACAAAGATTAACTCTAAATGGATCAATAACTTAAAAGTAAAACCTCAAACTATAAGAATCTTAGAAAATTCAGGATTCATCCTTATGGAAATTGGAATGGCAACCAGTTCCTGATCAAAACCCCAAGTGCCCATGCCATAAGAGATAAGATAGAGACAAGTGGGGCCTCCTCAAACCGAAAAGCTTCTGTAAAACAAAAGAAACCATCAAGAGAGTAGGGAGATAGTCCACAGAATGAGAAAAAATATTTGTCAACTGTATATCTGACAAAGGCCTAACACCTAGAATCTACAAGGAAATCAAATGTGCTGAAAGGAAAAAAACCAAACAGCCCCCTTCAAAAGTGGGCAAAAGACATGAAAAGAAACTTCTCAAAAGAGGATATATGGGCAGCCAACAGACACATGGAATAGTGCTCAGCCTGACTAGTCATCATGCAAATCAAAACCACATTGAGATATAACCTAGCCCCAGTAAGAATAACCATCATTAATAAAATAAACAACAACAGATGCTGGCAAGGATGCAGAGAAAAAGGAATGCTTCTACACTGCTGGTGGGAATGCAAACTAGAGCAGCTTCTTTGGAAAACAGTGTGGTGATTTCTAAAAGAACTAGACATTGACCTTCCATATGACTCAGCAATCTCTCTACTAGAAATATACTCAGAGGAACTCAGCTCATTCTACAAAAAAGATACCTGCACATTCATGTTTACTGCAGCACTATTCACAATAGCAATTCATGGAAACTATCATGCTGCCCCTCAAAACTGGACTGGATAAATAAAGTGTGTTATATATACACAATGCAATATCATGCAGCCATAAAGAAGGACAAACATATGGACTTCAAAGCAACTTGTATGGATTTAGAGTCTATCATACTCAGTGATCTATCTCGGAAACAAAGAACAGAGCGTTATACTCACTTATAAGTGGACCTTGAACAATTATCACGATGCTATAAGAAAGGGATTGGCAGTAGTGGGAAATTGCCAGGGGTAGGATTAGCAGTTGAGGGGAACTGCCAGGGGATGGGGGAGCACACCTGATAAACAAGGGTACTTTCATAATGAACATTTGTATACCTAACCCTGAATTGTACCCACTTCTTTAAAATTAGAAAAAAAAGTGGTTGATACATGTCCTAAAATCACTTTCATGAAGTCTCTACCAATTTCCTCTTCACCAAAGGTGTATATCTTTCCCAGTTCTAAGTGATATAAGTATTTTTTTCCTATTTTTCATGATTAAAATCATGATATCAGTATTGTTTATATTGTTATCTCTTTTGATTACTAGAGAAGTTATATTTCAAAAATATTTAGTAATAATTTGTATTTTTTCTTGGCAAGTCATCTGTTCATATACTTGATCTATTTATCTACTGAAACAATATTATCTCATTGATTTTAATGAGTGTTTTATCTGTTTATGATATGGTACTTCAATTTGCCTTTTAATTTTATTTGTAATTTTTTTAAACAGAAAATTTGACATTTTATGTAGTCAAATCGTTTGTTCTCTTTCTTTGCCTTAAGAGTAGGAAGTCATTTCCCAATTAAAGATGAGCTAACTAGGTAGATTCTCTTGTAGCTTTTATATGGTCTAATTTTTTAATACTTAAGTTTTAAATTCACATTACATTTAGTTTTAGTATATTATTGAGTGAGAATTCACATTTAAAAAAAACGAGTCCCTTTCTTAGTTAACCTATTGAATGATCCTTCTTTCTTCATTAGTTTATTATGCCAACATTTTCAAATTTGGGGGTCTGTTTTTACACTCTACTTTCTGTTCTGCTCATTAGCTTATCTGTTCTTGTGTCAATACTACACTAACTTAATTTTTATAGCCTTTTAATTTGTTTAGAATCTGTCTTTCTTTTCAAGTAAAAATTTTTAGCCAAGTCTATGAGTTTTCTTTCCTGTAAATTCTACAATCAGTGTGTTAAGCTCCTTTTAAAATATAACATTTTTTAGTACAATAGCCTTCATCAATCTTTTAATTCAGGAATGGAGTATGTCTATCTCTTTTTTTACTTTAATAACTTTCAGTAACTTTTTGTATTTCTTCAGATGGCTGCCCAAAATGTCTGGAATGGGTTTATCTTATCTTCTTGAAGTCTTTCTCTGTTGTTGGCAAAACTGTCCTCCCTAAAGTATTAAACCTCAAACCACATTTATCTTATTATTTTTAACTCAAATTATTTCATTTCTTTTTTTCCTTCAATCATTTGCATATGGAAAGGGGTTCCTTCCCATTATTGGAGACATATTATTTAATAGTTTTAGTCCTTCCAGTTCATAGTATTGTCTCATTGCATTCATCTTAAGTAGAAGTTGCTTTTTCTAGTATAAGCCTCAAGTATTAAGGCTCAGAAATAGGATAGGTATCTTCCTTGCTTTCCTCAATTCCTTGCAAAAGTAGATACAATTAGCTGAGAACTTCCCCATATACCAAAATTTACCAATCTACTCATCTACCCTTCTATTTCAGTGGGAGAAACATTCACTCCCCGAACTCTACCAAAACCTCTCCACCAGAGAGATGGAGGTTCTCTCCTTCATACTACGTGACTTTGCTTCAGCAACTTCCTCTTCTTTTTCCTATGTCAGTTTCTCCAACTCAGCTGGATTATTCTCATCTGCATAAAAACTTCTTTAATATTTCCCTTCTTAAAAATACTTCCTTGACTCCATGCCTGTTCTAGGTACATTGTTTCCTGTTATTCTTTACAACAAAATTATTCATCTAGTCTCCACTTCCTCATCTCTCTTTATCTCCTCCCAGTCATACATCTTTTCTTGTCACTTTCTTGAACAATGACTTTCATGTTGTCCAAACGGAAGGGCTCTTCTTTATTCTGTCAGGGAGGATCTAGCTACTTGTTCTCTGGAAGTATGTCTTTTTTTTGTTCCTGTATCACTAAACCATCCCAGAAAACACACAGCAGGATGGTTATCATGCTTTCTAAATCTGGGTGAAGAGGGATGGAATTTAAGAAATTTTTTTTTTTTTTTTTTTGTAGAGACGAGGTCTCGCCAAGGTGTCCGGGTCTCAAACCCACGGGCTCAGGTCCTCTCGCCTTGGCCTCCCAAAGTACTGGGATTACAGGCTGAGCCACCGAGCCCAGCCGGAATTTAAGAAATTTAAGCCATGGACTTTCCCTCAAGTGACCATGTGGTGTAGGACTAAAGCACATCAACATTAGGAGGGTCAATAGAAGCTACCTATTTCTCATTCTCCCATTTTGAACACTATGCCAACTCTTGAATAGCTCAGTGAGTTGGGGCATGGCCCTGCCAACAGCACCAAGGAGTCCTCAGGGCTGAGTGCCAGCCATGTTGAAGGCAGGATAAGAAAAGCAAATAATCCACTTTCTGTCTTTCCATCCAAAATTCTGCATATATGTTGAAAATAAATAGGCTCTGCTCAAAACACTTTGGAGAAATGAACTATCCAACTTTTACTTCTGTCAAAAGCCTGATTACCACCAAACATGGCAAAATGGGTCTTTTAAGGCTTTATATGCAGGTGGCAATCTTACAAGAGTTGGATAGAGTCATACACTTTGTCCAGAATGTCCTTTAGGCACTGACCATAATTCAGATGCAAAATCATTTTTTTTGAAACTACATAGTCATACACCATCGTTTTATACTGTTTATATTAGATCTTGTTATTGCAGTAATATTTCCTAAGAGCAAACTAATTAAATGCCTTTCAATTTGAGTGAAGTGAGAACTGTTAAAGAGACTAGGTTCTAATTTGCTTTTAAAGTTAATGGAATCATAGACTGGTGGAAAGTAAAGGTGTTGAAGGAGAAACTCAGCAGGGACAGAGAGCAAAAAGACCCCATCCTCCTCCTAAATTAGGCTATTTTCTTTGCCAGAGAGGAACACTTGTTAATTATGAAATACTCATAAATCTGCCTCAACTTAAGTGCCCAAGAACCAAGAATAATGGAATGAAAAACAATTTAAATCACATTATATAGCAAGCAACTGAATAATGTATTTTTGTACCGTCTCAGTGCATTTCATTACTTCAAGGCCACAGATTTGCTCCTGCAACTTCAAATAGCAGAAGGAAAACATGCTTGGGTTATATTGTTCTTTATGATTCATGGGTTGTCAGCAATAAACAGAATGCTTGCTTCAAGAGGAGTTTTCCTTTGCAATGCCTGCTACCGATTTATGGTTTGTTTTTTGAGGAGCTTTAGAAGTGTTGAAACTGCTAAAAAATATAGTTATCTCAGAATGTTATCAGAAATTTTAGAATTTCTGTGACTAACAACTCTTTTAAAGACATATAAACCATATCTTAAAAAGAAAAAGAAAGTTAGTAGTAGTCATACATTATTTTCAAGGACATAACATTGTTATTTTACCTCTTTGGGGTACTATTAAAATCCATGTGAAGGAAGAAACAACTTTTACTTTGGTATACATTTTTTTACCTTTAGGATATTTTTACATGGAGTTACAATAGTCATTAATCAGGTGTATAGCCCCTCGTATAAAAAGAACTCCCACTATCTGAAAGAAAATGAATGAGCCACTCAGGTCAGAAAAAAACTATACTTTTGAGGAGAACTACCTCATCTTTGCTGATGTAAATTAACTCCCTCAATGTGATTAATAATATTTGAAGATTATATGCAATTAAAAATTATTGCATCTGAGAGTCATGAACATTTATAGCTGGAAAGGTCCATAGAGATTATTTAGTCTAACCTCCTCATTTTTCACAGGTGAAGTTAGTAAGACACAGAGAGAATTAGAGACCTACCAATGGTCACCCTACCAGAACCAAGATCAAATCTCAAATAACTTCAATTGGAGTGAAATTAAAGAGATAATAATTTGGTTTCATTGTAGGCAACATTGTAGACTAAAAGTTCAGAGGAAATAAAAATTGCCATAAAAATTTTGAAGTATTTTACAATGCATGATTGAGTTGGCAGAAAAGTACAAGTAAGAAGAAGTGCAAAAATTATCAGAAAGTACAAATTTAGAATTGCATTTAAATGCTGGAGTTGTGTTTGTGTGTGGTATTTGCCAATCCCTGGGTTCTACAATTCTGGGTTTTAAGGAAGCCCATATAAAACCTGGAGTTTGAGCAAAGAACTTAGAAAATTGACTCCTACATCAAACTAAAATCCACAAAAGATGGTAACCTCAGTAATAGAGTAAAATAGAAAAATATCACCACACAAAGGAAGAGAGCTAAAAAACTTACCTTATTACAAATTTGACTCTGAGTGGCAGGAAGTTAATGCAGGTTTCCCTGGAAGATTCCTAACAAGAAAGTAGCACATCCGGAGTTTGGAACAGGAAAGCATACTTCCTTTGCAGTAAAATTCCACCTGAGAATTTATTTCCAAGTGACTGTGGATTGGCTGTGTTTTCAAGGGCGTGGCAAAAAAGTAGACTCACATTCTCTCTGAACATCTTCAAACTAAGCCCCTCATCAGTCCTGCAATTAAAGTTCCAGAAAACCAGCAAAGGTTGAATGAAAACACAGGCTTCTGAGGTTATAATTCTATGAGATATAGAAGAGAATGAACAAGAAAAATATACCTGTGAAGTCTTCAGAATATGTTCTGTAACTGATCGGTCTGAAACTGATCCCTGTCTTTTTTTTTTTTTTTTTTCTTCTTCTGGTAATAACAGACTTTATTCTTTGGAGCAGTCTTAGGTTCACAGCAAAATTCAGCAGAAGGTAGAGAGATTTCCCTGATACCCCTAGAGCCACAAGTGTACCATCTTCATTATTAGCACCTGATAACCACCGGAGTGGTACATTTGCTACAACTGATAAAGCTACATTGACACATCACTATTACCCAAAGTCCATGATTTACATCAGGGTTCATGCTTGGTATTGTATATTCTATGGGTTTAAACAAGTGTATAATAACATGTATCCACCATGATAGTATACACTAAAAATCCTCTGTATTCCTCTTATTCAACTCTCCTTTCCCTCAACCTCTGGCAACCACTGATCTTTTTACTGTCTCTATAGTTTTGCCTTTTCCAGAAGATTTTATAACTGGAAGAATATAGTATGTAGCCGTTTCATATTGGCTTCTTTCACTTAGTGACATGCACTTAAGTTTCCTTTATGTCTTTTCATAGCTTGACAGCTCATTTCTTTCTAGCACTGAATAATGTTCCATTGTCTGAGTGTACCACAGTTTACTTATTTATTTACCTACTGAGGGACAGTTTGGATCCATTCAGGTTTGAACAATTTTGAATTAAGTTACAACAAACATCATTGTGCAAGTTTTCAACTCCTTTGGGTAAATATCAAGGAGCACAATTGCTGGATCATGTGGTAATACATATATTTAATGTTGTAAAAAACTCCACACTGTCTTCTAAAGTGGTTGTACTATTTTGTATTCCCACCAGCAATAAATGAGAGTTCTTGTTGCCCCACATCCTTGCAAGCATTTGATGGTGTCAGTATTCTGAATTTTGGTCATTTGAATAGATGTGTAATAGTATCTTGTTGTTTTAATTTGCATTTTCCTAATGATATATGACATGGATTATCTTTTCATATGTCTATTTTCACCTGCATATCTTCTTTGATGAGGTATCTATTAAAAACTTTGATCTGTTTTTTAATTGAATTGTTTGTTTTCTTATTTTTTGAGTTTCCAGTTTGGGGTAAAAGTCTTCTATTAACTATGTCTTTTGCAAATATTTTTTTCTCAGCCAGTGGCTTGTCTATCCATTCTCTTGACAGTGTCAGAGGTGTTGTATCTAAAGAGTAATTGCCAAATCCAAGGTCATTTACACATTACCTT
Organism: Carlito syrichta; assembly: GCF_000164805.1. NCBI lineage: Eukaryota > Metazoa > Chordata > Mammalia > Primates > Tarsiidae > Carlito > Carlito syrichta. The sequence continues at coordinate 273,781 of NW_007260370.1, forward strand.
ATGCAATCTTCTAGGAGTTTTATAATTTTGTGCTTTAAATTTAGGTCTGTGATCTGATCATTTTTGTATTAAAAAAAGGTATTACATGGAACCAACTGTGCTGCCCATTGAAAGTGGACTGGATAAAGAAAATGTGGTACATTTACACAATGGACTATTATGTAACCATAAAGAAAAACAAAATTATGAACTTCACAGTAACTTGGATGGAATTAGAGTCTATAATACTGAGTACTACATGTACTCAGTCATACCCTAAACATTATTATAACACTATAAAAAAGGGATTGGCAATAGTGGGACACTGCTAGGGAACAGGTGGCACATAACATCAATAAGGGCATCCACACTTTGCCTGTATGATGACCACTTATGTACCTAACCCTGAATTGCATCCCACATCTTTAAAATAAAAAATAAAATTTAAAAAAGGCCTTAAGATATTAGTGACTAAGTTAGTATGAAAAAAGATAAAAATTAGGACTTCAAGGAATAAATAGTATTGTACTTGAAGTTAAAAATTCAGTAGATGGAATAAATAATACAAAAATTAAATTTAAAACATTCTATTTATAATAGCATAAAAAGAATAAATAACTTTGAAAAATTTAATCAAAGAAGTAAAAAACTGGAAGATTGCAAAACACTGTTTAAAGACATTAAAGTCCTAATTTAGTGGAAAGACATACCATGTTCATGAATCAGAAGACTTAATGTTATTAAGATGACAATGTTTCCCAAATAGAAAAAACATATTGTTGAGCTATAGATGCAACACAATCCTTATTAAAATTCCAGGTAGCAGACAGGCTCAGTGGCTCAGCCTGTAATCCTCTGCTTTGGGAGGCTGAGGTGAGTGAATTCCCTGAGCTCACGGGTTCGAGACCTGCCTGGGCAACTTGGCAAGACCTTATCTCCACAATAAATAAAAAATTAGCCAGGCATGGTAGCACGTGCCTGTAGTTCCAGCTACTTGGAAGGCTGAGGCAGAAGGATTGCCAGAGCCCAGCAGGTCGAGGCTGCGGTGACCGGGAGCTGCCACTACATTCCAGTCTGGGTGACAGAGTGAGACTCCAACTAAAAAAAAAAAAAAAAAAATTCAGGTAGCTTCTTTGCAAAAATTGGCAAGACAATTCTAAAATTCAAAAGTAAAATTTAAAAACTCAGAACAGGGAAAGAAAGAAAAGAAAAATAATAATAATTTTGGAAGTCTTTCATTTTCTGAGTTCAAAAGTAACTACAAGGCTACAATGACAGTGTGGTGGTACTGGTATAAAGATAAACATAGAGATCCATAGAATTGCTAATTTAGAATATTACACAGCCATAAAGAAGGACAAAATTATGAACTTCTCATCAACTTGGATGGACTTAGAGTTTATAATACTGAGTGATCTATTACAGAAACAAAGAACTAAGTACTACATTGTCTCACTCATAAGCAGACCTTGAACAATTAAAATACTAGAAGAAAGGGATTGGCAGGAGTGGGAAACTGCCAGGGAGGGAACAGGATTGGTAGGAGTGGGAAACTGTCAAAGGAGGAGGGGGTGGGATTGGCAGTTGCAGGAAACTGACAGGGGATGGGGGCTCACCTCATCAACAAGGGCACCTTCGCCGGGCTCGGTGGCTCAGCCTGTAATCCCGCGCCTTTGGGAGGCTGAGGTGAGTGGATTGCCTGAGCCCGCGGGTTCGAGACCCGCCTGGGCAGCGAGACCTCATCTCTACAATAAATAAAAAATTAGCCGGGCATGGTAGCACATGCCTGTAATTCCGGCTACTTGGAAGGCTGAGGCGGAAGGATTGCCGGAGCCCAGCAGGTCGAGGCTGCGGTGGCCGGGAGCGGCCACTGCACTCCAGTCTGGGCGACAGAGTGAGACTCCAACTCAAAAAAAAAAAAAAAAAAAAAAAAAAAAAAGAGTCAGATTCAACAAGGGCACCTGCATAATGAATATTTGTATACCTAACCTTGAATTGTGCTTCACATCTTTTACATTACAAATTTAAAAACAAGAAAAAAGACCTCACATTTATGGTCAACTTATTTTTGACAAGGATGCCCAAACCATTCAATGGGGGAAATAACATTCTTTTCAACAAATGGTTTTCGGACAACTGGATATCCATATGCAAAGAAATTAAATTGGACTCCTACTTCACATTATATACAAAAATCAACTCAAAATAGATCAAAGACCTCAGAACGTAAGAGCTAAAACTATACAAGTTTTAGAATAAAACACAGAAGCAAAATTTCATTATATGTGTTTAGGTAATAGCTGCTTGAATATGACACTCAAGGTATCAGCAACCAAAGGAAAAAGAGATAAATTAGATTTCATCAAAATTAAAAAAATATTTGTGCTTCAAAGGACATGTCACAAAAATGAAAAGATAATTTATAGAACAAAAATATTGGAAATCCTTTATCTGATAAGAGACTTGCATCTAGAATATATAAAGAACACTTACAATTCAATACTAAAAAGACAAATAATTCAATTTTGAAAAGGGCAAGAGATTGGAATACACCTTTTTCCAAGTGTGAGTGGTCAATGATGACCTGAAAAGATGCTCAACAAACATTAGCCATCAGGGCAATGGAAATGAGAGAAATGAATGAAATACAACTTCATATCCAATAGAATAGCTATCATAAAATATGATGACAAGTTTTGACAAGAATGTGGAGAAATCGGAACACTTATCCCATGCTGATCAGATTGCAAAACGGTGATACTGCTTTAGAAAGAGTTTGGCAGTTTCTTAAAATGTTGACATGGAGCTACTATATGACCCAGAAATTCTACTTGTAGGTATACACACACACACACACACACACACACACACACACAAATATTCAAACAAAAACCTGTACAGGAATATTCATAGCAACTTTCTTCGATAGCCAAAATGGAAAAACAATCCAAAGATCCATTAAATGATGAATAAATAGATAAATACAATGTGGAATATCCAAACGGTGGAATATTATTCAGCTATAAAAGGATGCTACAAATTGGATGATCCTTGAAAATTTAATGATAATTGAAAGAAGCTATTTATAAAAGACTATATTGTATGATTTCATTTATATGAAATGCCCAAAATAGGCATTTCTGTAGAAACTAAAAAAATGAATTAGTAGTTGCCTAGGGCTGGGAACACAGAGGATAGAAGAAATGAGAAAAGACTGCTAATGGGGATGAATTTCTTTAGGGATAATGAAAATGTTCTAAAATTGATCATGGTAGGGGTTGCACAATTTTTTGAATATACTAAAAGCCACTGAATTGCACATTTAAATAGGTATATTTTGTGCAAATTATATTATATCTCAATAGAGTTGTTTTAAAAATCGAATGGATATGGAAAGGCAAGAAAGATTTTAGTTCTAGGAAAGATGGAATGAGCAGATGCTACTTTCTCCAACCAGCAACTGTGAACATTCTGGGAAAAAATGGAAAAATAGAAAGCCACAGCAAAAAAATAGAAGATATGAAAAAGAAACAAGTTGAAAGTTTAAAACAGAGAAAGAAAATATCCAAGAACAGGAACAAGGCAAGTATGTCCATTCTTATCTTTCCTATTGATCATAGTACTAGAAGTCTTAGCCAGTCATAGAAGGCAAGGCAAGCTAGCTAGCTAGATAGATAGATAGACAGATATATGATAGATAGATAGATAGCATACTGATTGCAAAGAAAAAAAACAAACCTGTCCCTATTTTCAGAAGACATGATTGTCCAAATAAATAATCCCATGGAATATTCAAAAGCACTTCTAATACTAGTGTGGGAGATTAGCAAATCTACAGGCTAGGATACAAAGTCAACAGATAAAAATCAATCATATTTCCCTATAGTGGGAATGTACTGAAATTTTTCTTAAAAGCACCATTTACAACAACTTTAGAAAACAAGAAGACAGAAATTTAAGTATAGTTCTGGCAAAATATATGCAGAATCTATTTGCTAACCACCACAAAACACTGGTAAAATATGAGCAAAAGATTTTATTTTACCCCAGAAAAGATATGAATCGCAGAATAGCACATGAAAAGATTTTCAACCTCATTAGTAATTGGGGACATTCAAATTAGGATCAAAATGTGATCTTGTTACACACTTACTAGAATGGCTAAAATTAAAAAATAACTGATAAAACCAAATGCCAACATGAATGTGGATCAAATGAAATACTCATATGTTGCAGAAAATTACAGCCACTTTGGAAAATAGTTTGACTGGTGTCTTAGTTTGGGCTACTATACCAAATATATTATAAACTGGGTGGTTTAAACAACAAATATTTATTTACTACAGTTCAAGAGGCTGGAAAGTCCAAGGTCAAGTTGCTGTCAGATTCAATGTCTCGTTAGGGTCCACTTCTTGATTTGCAGATAGCTGCCCTCTCTTTATAGCCTCACATGGAAAACAGAGAGAGAGAGAGAGAGAGAGAGAGAGACAGCAATTCCTCTCATACGTCTTCTTATAACAGCACTAATCTCATTTATGAAAGCTTCACCCTCGTGACATAATCACCTCTCAAATGCCAATGGTGGATTAGACTTTAGCTTATACATTCTGGAGAGACATGCTTATTAGTCAGGGTTCTCCAGAGAAACAGACCACAGTCAAGTTGACACATAAAATTAACCATCACACATTCAGTTCATAGCAACAGGTTTTTACAAAATTAAAAACACTCTTATTATACAACTCAGAAATCCTGTCAAATGTTGGAAAGCACTGTCCTGAACTACAAATACAAATATCCAGTCAAATAATCAGATACTCCACAGTAAAGAGAGATATCCAAAGAGAAAATCTGCTTCATTTTCAGATGTCTAATCACTAGACTGACTACCCAGCTTAATTTAATTAAATCATTTTCCCTCCAGAGATGATTATATGCTACACTGATGACAGGAATATTGGGAATTATTGATAATTATGCTTTTCATGGCAAATTATTCCATCACATTTCCAGTTTACCACTCCGTCTCTTGTCCATATGCTTGCCTGATGACTTTTGGGTCAACTGAATAAACCATTTCTGAAACTGAAACTTGAGAATGAAAATTGAGAAAGTGAAGTCTGTAAAAAACAGCCTAACGGACAGTTATTTTATGTAAAGCCAACCATCCTCAAAGGTCATATTTGATACCAGGGATCTTTTATCCACTGGACTCCATAGAGAGATGTCATATTTAGAGGGAAAACTGCCAAATATAATTAATCAATGTTAACAAATTTTTGAATAAGTATCTATAAAATATCAAATTATGTCAACTAATCACTTGCATCTAAACTCAACACCTGTAAAAATACATGTTATACATAATATGAGATATGGGGTCAGTCCTCCTTGAGGGGTGCCTAGGCTCCAGAGATATTGTTTTGTTTGGGACCATGAATAATATCAAAAGGGACTTTTCATTAATTTCTTATTTTCCCTGGGCTTCAGTTTCCTCATCTGTCTGCCTATTGGGTTTGAACTATAATCCCTCTGAGGTCCCTCCAGCTATAATGAGTTCAATGGATGGTTTAATATCCCAGTCTTGGCCAGGTACAGTGATTCAAATCTGTAATCCCAACATTTTGGAAGGTCAAGGTGGGAGGATCGCTTGAGCCCAGTAGTTCAAGACCAGCCTGGGCAATATAGTGAGATCTCCTCTGCACACATACACACATACCACACACACACACACACACACACACACACACACACACACACACACACGCAAGCACACCTGCAGTGTGCTACTTGGGTAGCTGAGGGAGAAGGAATGCTTAAGCCAGGAAGTTGAAGCTGCAGTGAGCCGTGATAGTGCCACTGTGTTCCAGCCTGGGCAACAGAGTGAGACCCCTGACTGAAAAGCAAAAACAAAATCCCAGTCGACTTTTTTCAGAAGATCTGAATCTCAGTGCTATAATTTCCAAGTTCTGTGAGAACTCTGTGGTGGCAGCACTGTGTGAACCCTGGTGGCCTTGGACAGCATTTTTCAGACTTTGACAGGAGACTCGACTGGGTCCTTTTTTACAATGTAGATTTTATAGCTCCTCTTCTGGGTATTTTGATTTGGTAAATCTTGAACTGATCCCAAGAATTGCACTTTAAGCAAATACTCTAGGTAATTCTTATGCAGGTAGTCTGTTTGAAATTGTTAACATATCAAGGTTAATAATATTGCAAATTGACTGCATTAATGTAGGCTAAGGTTTGATAAGACTAAGGCATCAAGGTTAATAATACCATAAATTGGCTGCATTAATGCAGATGACTGAAGATGCAGTATCACTGCACCGTGTCCTTTGTGTTGGAGAAAACAATTGCCATCTATCTTTATGCAAAGAATTTTGAGTTTATTAGGTTTTTTTTTTATCAGTATTTTTTATTATGGTTTTGTGGGGTACAGTTAAGGGTTAGGTGTACAATTACGTTTCATTCAGGCACCCTGTAGATAAGAAGTGTTTTCCCATCCCCCGACAGATATTTGCTACTGTTAATCCCATCCCCCTCCCCCCCATAGTTTCCCAGTACCATCAGTCATTTTCTCATAGTATTGCATTGGATGTTCAAGGTCCATTATATGAGTGAGAACATGTGATATTCGGATTTTTGTTTTTGTGAGAGGTCACTCAGTATTATAGACTCTAGTTCCATCCAGGTTGCAGCGAAATTCATGATTTTGTTCTTTTTTATGGCTGCGTAGTATTCCATCGTGTATATGTACCACATTTTTTTAATCCAGTCCTCTTTTGATGGGCAGCATGGTTGTTTCCAGGTTCTTGCTATTGTGAACAATGCTGCGATAAACATACGTGTGCAGGTATCTTTTTTATAGAGTGATTTGTGTTCTTCAGTATATTCCCAGTAGGGGGATTGCAGGGTCATATGGAAGGTCAATTTTTTTAAGGAGTTTCAGAGGAAGGGTTTGAACACAGGAAGGGGCTTTCTCTTTAAAAAGATTTTCTGAGGTTGTGTAATTTTCTAAGAGGGCATTCCAAAACTAGAAAATGTGCATCCCAGGCTGAAACCTCCTAAACTAAGTCTACTGCTCTATTTGATGAGATCCTGGAGGCAATTCCATTTTATTACTGTGGAGATGAGTTGAAAAACAGGAATAGCTGTGGAAATGCCAGAGAAAATGATATAATTCAAAGGAGAGAAGAGACAGAAAGAATTAGGGGAAGATCATGGCTTGTACTTTGAGTCCAATTCAAAGATGAGAGAAGATTCCCACTGTGAGTCAAAGTGGAACTACTTATTCAGAATTCAACTGTTGTTATTTCTCCTGAGATAAACGTGAGGAGCCAGGAGTAACGGAATGGGAAGTTGAATAGATCCAAGTCCTCTGAAATTTGCAAGCTAGAATTTCAGTGCAATCTAGAAAAACTGCTCCACCAGCCTGATCTTTTGCTTTTCTCATCCCTAAGGAGGCATAGTAGCAACCCATATTATGGGTTTGTTGTAAAAATTAAGTGACATGACACATGCAAAAATCCATTGTAAAATGTAAGACTGATTACAATTAGTGAATCATTACTTTTATGAAGTAATTTGCAGTTAACCCTAGATAAAATAATTAAATTATATTTCCTTTGACTATAGCAAAAGAGCACTGAAACTTGAAAAGTTCTGGAAACCAACAGGGATTTTGCTCTACCTAAATCTGAGACCTTAGGCAGTGAACAATAGAGTAGGTAAGACAAGGATGCTCAAGAGATGGGCTTTTGGTGCTGACTGGGGAAAAGAATTGGCAGTTTTTCTTAGAAGTGATATCAAAAGCAGGCCAAAAAGAAATCACATTTATTATATAACTAAATACGTGCCAAAAGTTTCTGAAAATCAATCAAAGTCATGCTTTTCAACGACCACGGAACCAAGGAAGCTTGGGTTTAATTTAATGGATTTAATTGATCGGTCAGCATCTCAGTCACCTTTCTTTCAAAGTCTGAATCCCAATACAGGAACTTCCAAGTGTTTGTTCCAGAAAAAAAATTTCTATTTGACCTCAGAGTGCCTTCATTATACATGCTTTTTATAGCAGTCATTGAATGTTTTGTCTGGTCAGCATTTTTATAATTGAGAGAAAGGTTTTTGGTTTATGATTCATTCAGAAAATCTTGAAAAACTCATCATAGTGTTAAGTATAAGAAGACATGCACATTCCAGTGGTGCGGGACCCAATTTCAATTTTATGTAAGAGGATGCAAAAATGAAAAATCAAGTGGAAAAAATAGAAGAGTTATGAATGGGAGATGAGAGTGTATAGGAGGATGGTTTGGGGCAGGAGTGGTGATGGTATCTACAAGCCATACTGTGTTCTGGAATAATTAGTAAGGAAACCCCTTTCAATCTCAGAAGTACACTCAATTACCACTAAAGTGACTAAGATGTCACTCTGGTTAACCTTGAATTGAGCCCAAGAATTGTACTCTAAGCAAATATTAAAGGTCATTTTAGTGATAGGATAAATTGGAATTTTGAGTTTACTCTGCCTGATATGATCAATTCCACTGAATTCCCCTAATCCCAACTGTAGTCCTTTCACTCCTGGTCTCTGGCCCTGTATGACTCTTTCAAGGAGGAGTCTAGCTCCTGTGACATCAACTTTCAACCCTGTCCCAAAGCAACCTGATAATAGTTTAGACCAAGCATGTCCAACCCACAGCCCACAAGTCGCATGCAGACTAGGACAGCTAATCTTTTAACATCATGTGTTTTTTGGTATGTGTTTTCTTTATGATCTTATGTGTAGTTCCATTTTTGGAGTTCACAATCATGCCTTATTCATGACATTGATTTTTGGCAACACATACATTTGTGAGCAGCTATTTTCAATTATGAGCACATAAAGAGCAAAATTCAAACAAACATTTCTGATGAGCCCCTTGAGAACTAAGAACTGTGACCACTTCCATCAAACCAGATGTTGATAGATTAGTTTTACAAAAACAAGGTCACATTTCTCACTCATTTTATATTGTTCTTATTTCTCTAAACTTTATAATAAAAAATATAAAAAATAAAAGTCTTATTATGCATATACGCTAACTACATTATATAATTTATGGGTTGCTCAAGACAATTCCTCTTTACTTGATGTGGCCCAGGGAACCCAACATGTTGGACACCCCTGGTTTAGAACTTCATAAGAGCCAGCACCCAACTTTTAGTAGAATTCAGACTCCAAGCATACAGCAGTATGTCATCACTGCCAATGTTGCAAAGATACACTAGCGTACTCTCTACTATACACAAGGCACAACTCCAAACCTTAATAAAGTAATCTAGCCGGGCCCGGTGGCTCAGCCTGTAATTCTGCACTTTTGGGAGGCTGAGGTGAGTGGAATGCCTGAGCCCGCGGGTTCGAGACCCGCCTGGGCAGCGAGACCTCATCTCTACAATAAATCAAAAAATCAGCCGGGCGTGGTAGCGCGTGCCTGTAATTCCGGCTACTGGGAAGGCTGAGGCAGAAGGATCACCGGAGCCCAGCAGGTCGAGGCTGCGGTGGCTGGGAGTGGTCACTGCACTCCAGTATGGGCAACAGAGTGAGACTCCAACTCAAAAAAAAAAAAGTAATTTAGCAATCTGGATTAGGAGTCCCTGTATTTTGTTTGTTTCTGTTCTTAACTAAGTGGTTTAGAGTCACTTCTCTAATCCTATGCAGAATTAGAAGGGCACAGAGATCTTCTCCCCGTCTTATCAAAGAAAACTCATTCCTATTGGTTTTATGTGCTGGGCATTGCAAGCAGAGTTTTATACTGAAAATTAAGTGTTGCCCTGCTTTAAAAGAATTGCCACTGCCAAATTGAAACATTTGCCTCCATTAGATGGAACTGAGACAGTCAGTATTCTTTTAACAATTCCTACCCACTTCCTACCAAGTGTGATAGAAGTGCAGCTAGACCCAGAGACAGTGACTACAGTAAAGGCATCACTGACTAACACTAAGGTCATGTCTCTGATGCTTCTCTATTTGGGAGATGGTCATTAAAGAGTTCCTGGTAATTATATCATCCTTATAATGATGCCTTTAGGGTCCTGTTCATGTGATTGCTCCTTTCTAATCATAATAACTCAAAATGACTGGATGGGCAAATGGGTTTACTTGGACTTAGCTATTTCTTCAAGAAATTGGATAGTAACTCTTCTGGCGATCCCTAGGTAACATAAGACTTTTCAGATGTTCAGTGTTTTAATGGAAAATGAATACTATTGAACCTTGTATACTAGAAAGCAATTACTCAATATGTGTTGTCTTGCATTAAGTACTATATTACTATATTTTATTATACTATATATATTAACTAATTCAGTCTTCCAACAATCCTATGAGGTAGACAGTATTACTATTTTTACTTTTCTTTATTACAAATCAGAAACACATTGAGATGTAATGTTCTATTTGCTAAGATTAGGAGAGTTCTTTCTCACTCTTCTGGAGACATCCTATTGAAGCCCCTTGTGTGGTTGTGAGGAGATGTGGGCCCTGAAAATGTGCAGTCATCTGGCTGCTCACTCCAGAAGGAAAGCTGTCTATAAACTTGGACAAAGCAAAATAAATAATAGAGAAATTATAGCCACTAGGTTACACCCACCTCTGTGGTATACCCAATCCTGGATGCCTAATTATGTGAACCAGCTGATTTCCTTCTTCATCAAAACAGCAAGCCAATCCTTGCATGTTTTAGAATATGGCATGCACACAGAGCTTTTCATTTCTAGGTTGGTAGCAGGTGCTCTTGTGTGTGTTTGCATCCTGGTTATGACAGCATGGGCTATGATGATATATCAGGTAGGCACAACCATCACAAAAGCCTGTAGGTGTGGTTTCAAATCATCTCCTGCACATCAATGCAGTACATTTCCCCTCATAAAGATGCCATTTTGAGGGTATCCATGATGGAAATCAACAATTCCTTGTGATCTATACGTGAAAAACTTACAAAATTCCAGGATGTGATAGAGGGCAATTTATAATTTTATGGTATAAAAATTATTGTCATGAAGAACTATTTAAAGATCATTTTGTCAGTGAATTTATATCTAAAGCTCCAAATATGTGTGCAAAAGCCCTTAAATCTCTTGAAGAGCTCTCAACCTTGGAGAATACTTCCTATATAGTGAGCTGTCTTCTTTCAATGATGTAATTCATGTTTGAACATTTTTGCTGTAGCAAAAGGAGTTTGTTGTGAATTATTTTAAGAGAATGAAGATATTTATGATAAGGTGTGAATTGCTGAAAAAGCACATGATAATTTGATGAATAAAATTTTTCAACAAATAAGATGCTTCATGCTTATTAACATGTTCAGTAGTCTATTTTAAGTGATATGTTAAATGCTGAGGGAGAGAAACTTTTTATGCATATAACTAATCTTTGAACCAATGAATTCTGATAGTGCTAAAAGTTAATTCAGTTAGAGGTGAAACAGTGTCCTCCAAATTTACTTGTTTCTTGGTTGTGCATTAGTTTCCTAGGCCTGCCATAACAAAGCCTTACAGACTGCATGCCTTAAATAACAGAAATGTATTGTGTCAAATTGCTTGAGGTCAGAAGTTTGAGATCAAAGTGTCAGAAGGTTTAGTGTTTCTAAGGCCTCTCCTCCTCCTCCTCCCTCCCTCCCTCCCTCCCTGCCTTCCTTCCTTCCTTCCTCTTTCTCTTCTTCCTCTTCTTCTTCTGTTTGGTAAAGTTTCATTCTGTCGCCCAGGCTGGCACAATCACGACTCACTGCAGCCTCGACCTCCTGGGCTCAGGTGGTCCTTCTGCCTCAGCCTCCACAGTAACTGGGGCTACAAGTGCCCACCACTATGCCCAGCTAATTTTTCTGATTTTTTTGTAGAGACAAGTTCTTGCTATGTTGCCTAGGCTGGTCTCAAACACCTGGACTAAAGCAATCTTCCTGCCTTAGCCTCCCAAAGTGCTGGAATTACAGGCATGGGCCACCATGACTGGCCTCTGAGGGCTCTCTTCTAGGTTTATAGATGACTGTCTTGTCCCTGTGTCTTCACATGGTCTTTCCTCTATGCTTGCCTATGTCATAATGTTCTCTTCTTACAAGGACACCAGTGACACTGGATTTGTGCCCGCTCCAATGACCTTACTTAACTTTAAAGATCCTGTCTCCAGGTACAGTCACATTCTGAGATACTGGGGATTAGGACTTCAACTTATGCATTTTGGAGGGGATATAATTCAAGCTATAACAATTGACAGGGAGAAAAAATTTCAATAAAATTTAAAAAACTTAGCACACTACAATCTAATGTAAGCATGAGCTCTGATAAAGTGAAGTAGTTTGTTGGCAATAAACAGTTCTCAGAAAGTGAAGTTTTTTTATTTTTTCTACTTTTTAAAATGTTGTTTGGGGGGTTGACAAATTCTATGAGATTGTTTGATTTTTATTATAACTATGTGGCAACTGGAGATGATGCCAGGGAAAATAAGTTACCATTTTAATTAACATGTTCGTTTCTACTTCTTACAGGGCCAACAGTGTCATTCTTATTCAAACCAACCATCCCTCCCTGCTAATAATTTCTTAACCATCTTGAAACCAGGAGGCTGTGCAGGTACTTTTGAGCTGTTCCTCTCCTGAGAGCTTCATCCACTATGCATAGAATGCATCTAGGGGATGTTCTGGGGAGTCACGTGGAGAGCACATACAGCCCAGAAACCCCAAAGGGCAGAAGTGTCACAGTAAAAATAAGCCAAATGTCATCAGGGTTTTGAAGTTGCAAATGTACCTTATGAATCTGAATGTCTTTAGAGTCCATAATACCAAGTTTTCTTTTCTTTTTTTTTTTGAGTTGGGGTCTCACTGTCACTCAGGCTGGAGTGCTGTGGCATGATCACAGCTCAACACAGTCTCAACCTTCTGGGCCCAAGCAATCCTTCTGCCTCAGCCTCTTGAGTAGCTGGGACTACAGGCACATGCCACCATGCCCAGCTATTTAAAAAAAGTTTTTTCTAAAATTTTTTCTAAAGAGGAGGTCCTCTTTTCTAAAGAGGAGGTCTCGTTTTGTTGTCCAGGCTGGTCTTGAACTCTTGGACTCAAGTGATCCTCCCACCTCAGCCTCCTACAGTGCTGGGATCACAGGCATGAGCCACCGCACCTGACCAGTGCCAATCTTTTTTATCACTCACTTTGATTAAGAAAGAGTTTTGGGGGTCCTGGCCCCATGAAAAAAAATCTATAAACGTATAAATATTACAAATACAGATAAATTTAAAAATAAATGCAAGCAGTTTATATATATATATTTGCTGCTTCTCTTTGCTCTGTCATGCACATTTTCTGGGGAGCAGGCAGAACTTTTGGAGATCATTGATTTAGATGCCTATGCTATTGCTAAGTAGCTCCTGTGGATACATACCTGGAAGAGACATAAATGTCATTTAGGGGAAGGGAGAGGTAAAGGTGTAGGTTTTTTCACAGTTCATCTGGCTTTCTCTAACCGCAAAGATTCCACAAGTTGATGGGACAAATGTTCTTGGGCCACTGATGGTTGTTCCATATTTTCTTATTTTTGAACCCACACCCTTGAAACACAGTGAATTGTTTATGTGTTTAACGCTAATGCTGTTAAAGATGCCTCCTAAAATGGTATGACACTATTTCCTGGATGTTACCTCCTGCAAAATCTGTAGTACCTGCCATTTCACTTGAGGACACTGCTCTGCTTCCTGCACCAAAGGTCTTGGAAAGAGCTTGCTCCACCGTCTGGAGGAAGGAGGCACGATTTTCATGGTCTTCCAACTTGGAAATATCTCTCGTTGGAATTTTATACTTGCTCAGAGGCCGGTAAAACAGATGTCAACAGAGACACCTCTGGTTCTGCTGCTCACTTCAGGCTTACAGAATCGAATTTGTACATTATCATAAGCTCTGCGGTGACAGACCCAGTAAGTAGTCTCTCCTTAATACTTCCCTCGTGTTGCCTTTATTCTGATCAGTAGGGTAAATGGCAGGGTCTCTACTCAAACATATGTTCTCTTTAGCCATACAGATTTTGATAATTTAAAGGTAAGTCAAATAACGTGTATCCTAACCACAATATGTATTTGTGGGCATGTGTACACAGACACAGTTCAAATCCTTGAACAACATGGGTTTGAACTGCAGGGGCCCACTTGGATGTCTATTTTCTTCTACCTCTGCCATTCTGAGACATCAAGACATCGTCCTCCTCTTCCTTAGCCCAACGTGAAGATGATAAGGATGAAGACCTTTATGATGATCCACTACCATTCCATGAATAGTAAATACAGTATCTCTTGCTTATGATTTTCTTACAAACATTTTCTTTTTTCTAGCTTACATTATTATAAGAATACAGTGTATAGCACATAGAAAATACGTTTTAATCCACAAGAGTAAGATGTTAGTAGTTAAGTTTTTGGAGAGTCAAAAATTATACTCAGATTTTCAGCAGTGTACGAGGTTAGGAACCCCAGCCTTCGCTTTGCTCCAAGGTCAACTGCACACATTTAATATACATATATTAAATGACATACATGTGCCACAGGGGTTTATGTGTTCTCTCTGCATTTATTCACCATGTAGTCATTTTACTTCTATGGCTTTTCTACTTTAAACTGAAGATGCTTTCTTTTGCCAGTGGGGCAAATAGTCCACAAATTTGAAGTTTTAGGATAATATGTGTTTCTTATTTTTCACAATGAGCAACTTTTCATTATAATTTTCTGGTGCTCCTTTCCCTTACTGTAAAAGGTTGAGAATTAGGAGCTGACCCTGATGGATATTTCCACTAGCTGTCCAAGGTGACTGGCCACGTTGGTTACATTTTCTCTTCTTTGCTGTCACCAAGGCTACATTAATCCTACTAATCAATGATTGACTGATCATTCTGGTATTGTCACACTTCCACATATTGGCCATCACTTACTCCTCTCTTCGACTTAATTGTTCTGGGTGATGCCATTATAATGTAAGGGGATTGCTGGTACTCCCATGATTTGGAACTAAAGGAGCTAGTTTCTGGGCCCAATGCTATGATGAAAGCTCTTCCTATAGAAAAGCTTACCCACTCTTGCTCTTGGGTTTTAGATATCCTACTCTTCATTTCATACTTTTAGGCTTTTTGTGAACCCCAGAAAATCTACAAAGATCAAAGCAAGACTTTTTGGAGAAATTTTGTTAACAAGGATTGCATGCACTTTTAATAATTTTTATTTTTATTAAAAAAAATGACTTTTACTACTTTTAGAAATCGCATGTATTTATGATAACACATTAGCAAAACACTGAAAATTACCAAGAGAAAAGTCACAAATAATCTAATGGTCATCGCTCAGCAATTATCAAGGTCAATATGTGATGAACATTATTCTAAACATTTCTATCGGCATCTGTGCAGATAAAGTGATGGCTAGATGAAATAAAATATAATTTTATGAAAATATGGGATTATGTCATACATGCTATTTGTAATTAGAAAATAGTAAATTAAATTTTGCTTGAACTGAATGAAAGAAAAATAAATGAAAAGTATTTCTGAACTTTAGTTAATTGTGTTTTTTTTTAATTTTTAATTTTAAAGATGCTGGATACAATTCAGGGTTAGGTAAACAAATGTTCATTATGAAGGTACCCTTGTTGATAAGGTGTGCCCCCAATCCCCTGGCATTTTCCCACTACTGCCAATCCCACCCCTCCTCTCCTGGCAGTTTCCCACTACTGCCAATCCCTTTCTTATAGTATTATGATAATTGTTCAAGTTCTGCTTATGAGTGAGAACATGTGGTGCTCAGTTTTCAGTTTCTGTGATAGATCACTGAGTACGATAGACTCTAAATCCATTCAAGTTACTGTGACGTCCGTATGTTTGTCCTTATTTATGGCTGCATAATATTCCATCATGTATATGTACCACATTTTTTTTTTAAATCTAGTCCAGTTTCCATAGGCAGCACGGTTTGTCCCATGTTTTTGCTATTGTGAATAGTGTCGCAATAAATATGTGCGTGCAGGTATCTTTTTTGTGGAATGATTTGAGTTCTTCCAGATATATTCCCAATAGGGGGATGGCTGGGTCATAGGAAAGGTCAGTTTCTAGTTCTATCAGAAATCACCACACTGTCTTTCAAAGAGGTTGCACTAGTTTGCATTCCCACCAGCAGTGGCTTATTATTTGTGACTTTTCTCTGCATCCTTGCCAGCATCTGTTGTTTGTTATATTTATTATTTTTTTTATTTATTTATTTTTTGAATTGGAGTCTCACTCTGTCGCCCAGACTGGAGCGCAGTGGCCGCTCCTGGCCACCGCAGCCTCGACCTGCTGGGCTCTGGCGATCTTTCCGCCTCAGCCTTCTGAGTAGCTGGAACTACAGGCGCGCGCTACCACGCCCAGCTAATTATTGATTTATTGTAGAGATGAGGACTCACCAAGCTGCCCAGGCGGGTCTCGAACCCGTGTCTCTGATGATTAATGAGGCTGAGCGCTTTTTCATGTGTCTGTTGGCTGCCCATATATCTTCTTTTGAGAAGTGTCTTATTCATGTCTTTTGTCCACTTTTTAATGGGGTTGTTTTTTTCCTTTTGGTATTTTGAGTTTCTTGTAGATACTAGACGTTAGGCCATTGTCAAACAGTTGACAAATATTTTTTTCACATCTGTGGACTGTCTCACCTCTTTCTTGATGGTTTCTTTTGCTTTGCAGAAACTTTTCAGTTTGATGAGGTACCACTTGTCTATCTTATCTCTTATGGCATGGGCACTTGGAGTTTTGATCAGGAATTGGTAGCCAGTTCCATTTCCTTAAGGGTGTCTCCTGCATTTTCTAAGGTTTAATTGTATTTTTACAGCAAGAAATATTCCTTTTTAAAAGAATAAGTGACTCAAGCCCGTAATCCCAGCACTTTGAGAGGCCGAGGTGAGCAGGTTGCCTGGGCCCATGGGTTTGGAAACAACCTGGGCAACTCGGTACGATCTCATCTCTATAGTGAATTTAAAAAAAAATTAGCCGGGCATGGTAGCATGCGCCTGTAGTTCTGGCTACTTAGGAGGCTGAGGTGGCAGGATCGCCGAAGTCCAGTGGGTTGACACTGGGGTGGCCATGAACGTGCCATTGCACTCCAGCCTGGGTGGCAGAGTGAGACTCCAACTCAAAAAAAAAAAAAAAGAATAAGAAATAAGGATTCTAAAAACATCAATAAAATGCACTTATTTCCTTTTGAAACTACATATTTCAATTTTAGATAGAAAACAATGGGGACAATGCTGCTGCTTGCTAGAAACAAGAGACCCATAGAGAACTATCTCTCAACAACAGCATTTATAGCATTCAGTTTCTATAGAAAAATGGGAATTTCCAGTTGTTTAAGCTTACTTGTCCATATTAGTGAATTTAAAGTTCATCCCTGTTATTTTACTTTTAAATTATCTCCCTTTTCAGAACAATTTTTTAACTTTATTTCTTGGATGGCAAGATTCTTTTTTTTTACGTAATGGTTTGGGGGTGCTTTTGTTTGTTACATTTTTCTTGTTTGATTTGTTTTGTCTTTACAAAGAGTCTATAGAAATCATATTTCCAGAATTATTTCATGTTTGGGAACGTCTCTTCTCTTTTTGCTTTAATGAAAAGTTGACTGTGCATAATATTCTTGGATCACCCTTTCTTTCTCTTAGAACTTTAAATTTTCCAATGAATGCTGCTGTGAGGAAGTCTAAGGCCCAACTTTCCATCCTTGTAGGCCTGTTTTTTTTTCTCCCTTTATAGCTAAAGAATGCTTACTATAACCTTGATTTTCAATAACCTAAGCTGGTTAATTTTTTCCCTCAAAACATGTGTAGTATTTTTTTCAAATTGTATAGTCAGACGTGTGTGTGTGTGTGTGTGTGTGTGTGTGTGTTATTGACAAGGAAATTTCCTGTATTACTTTTTGGAATCTTTTCTCTATCCTTTTTGTTTGTTTCTCTGCTTCAGATACAACTATCGTCTTTATGTTGACTCTCCAGGCCCAGAACCATTATTTTCCACTAATAGCTTTCATACCTTTCCTGGATCTTCATTATAATTATCTCATGTTCTTTTCTCTCATGCTTTTTTCTAGACCAGGAATTCAATTTTCTGTCATGTGTATCTGTTCTTATCTGTTTTTAATATATTTATTAATTCTGTAGTGTAGTTCCAGTTTGTTTCCCATGATTTGCAAATTTTATGTGCACAACTGAATTGTTATCACCTTATTTTTGAGCCATAGTTTTATAATACTGAGTTCTCAGTAAATTGTTCTGTGGTGTTCTAATCTGTGTAGAAAATATTGTAAACATGCATATATAATATATCATGTGTATGACAATGGTGAAGGTGATGGTGATGGTGACGATGATGCTGTGTTTCCTTCCCTCCTTTTTAAGATTTATTTCTGGAGCACGTGTCATGTCTTCCATGCCATTTCTTCACAATTTGCTTCTGCTTAACCTGAACAGCTGTATTCAGACCTTTGCATTGTACAATGTGGGGAAATTCTTCCCGATCTCCCTTCCCACCTTTTTTGAAAACTTAATCTCTCCCTCACTTCACCTTCTATATAATTTGAGCTACATATTAAGGACCGACTTGTTTAATGTACTTTTTTGTGGGCTGAGGATGCAATAGAGGGCAGAAAAGTTTCCTTTGGGGTGGATCACTCCCTTTGGCTGATTTGGGGTCTGCTATTAGATGTCCCGAGCCAGGACCTACTCCATTCAGGTTTAACAGTCTCCAGTTCTCCCCTCAGGAAATAAATAAACCTTCTAAAGATTCTAGAAGACTTTTTAAAATTGATTTTTCTCCATTCTGTTTACTTACCCCTTTAGATTACTTCTTTGCAAATTAGGATACTGTAGGGAGTCGGGGGTGGGGAGAGTGTGCTAGGGAAAGAGGAAGAGTTGGAAAGGAACTTTGATAATTCTTAAGAGTTTGTAAAGAAATCTTCCCCCATTGACATTTCTGAGTTCTAAGAATGCGATTGAGGCACCATGTCCCACTGTACCAGAATGCTTCTTTTTCTGATTGCTATATGGTGAAAATGGAAGGGTAAGTCTATCTTTTTTCGTTTTAACCTTCTTCTGATAATTGGGAGGAACAAGATAGAGGAACTCTTCTCTTTTTCAATTCTGTAAGTATCAGGACAGGAGATGCTGTGATCTGCTTTCTTCTGTCACCTTTATCTGAGATTCTGTGTGGAGATTATCTTTCCATTGTAGTTATTGTGATGCCCTGGGACAATTACCACATATGCTCTGAAAACATTCTAAAGAATATGGGTGAAATAGTCAACATCAGAGATGTTTAATATATTTATTCCTCGGTATTCTAGTGAAGTGAATTTTATGTGCCCTACTATACTAAGTTTGAATAAAAGTTTTTAGAAAAGAAATTCCTTTACTTTGTTGACTGTATAGCTTTTTATTTAAATCTCTAGACATTGAGCTATCCTATTTATTGCTTTTGCCAAAACTTTTTGACAGCTCTTAGTCAGCATGTCTTTAGACACCTTATATGAGTTATAACTTTTAAGCTTTTGTTTAATTTTACAAGTTTTCAATTTGAAATAATTTTGAACTTAGAGAAAGATTGCAAGAATCATACAAAGAACTATACCATTTGCCAACATTCCCCGATTGTTCACATATTACATTTGCTATCTCATTCTCCTTTTACCCTAAACATTTCACCATGTATTCATTCAGAACAAGGACACTCTTTGATATGACAGTATTATGATCAAAATCACAGAATGAATACTGATATCACTATCTAAATGAGATACCTGATTTAAATTTTGCCAATTGTCCTAATAATGCCCTTTTAGCAAAAAGAAAGACATTTAAATAATTATTTTTCCTGATCCAGGGTTCAAACTGAGATTTTATGTTACAGATAGTTGTCATCTTTTTAAATCTGGAACAGCTTCTTATCTTTAAAAAAAAATTGTGGTTTTTGTGTGTGTTTTATAATGTTTCTGAAGAGAAAAGGCCAGCTATTTTGTAGGCTGTCCCCAATTTGGATATTCTTCTGTTTCCTTCTGATTTTACATTTTTGGCAAGAATACCTCAGAAATGATACTTTAATCACTTTGCTAAGGTAGTGTCGGCTTTTCAGATTTCTCCACTGTAAAGTTATTATTTTTTCTTTTTAATTATTAAGTAATTTGTAAGGAGATATTTTGACACTATGTAAGTGTTTTATTTCTCATCAAACTTTCACCTACTGGCTTTAACATACATTAATGCTTCTTCTTTTTTTTTTTTTTTTTAGTGAGAAAGCTGGATTTATTGAGAGGACAGAGAAGATCCCACAGTGGGAGGGGACCCAAAGGGGTTACCCATTGACGCTTCTTCACTTAAATCATTTTTACTATGATAATGTCAAATAGCAAACTTCTAATTCCACCATTCCTTCTGTTTCTTAGTTGGTAATTAAGAGCTTGGTAACAAAGAACTTCTTTTTTCTGCTCTTTATTTGTTTATTAATTTATTTATATCAGTATAAAGTCATGACTTTTCTTATTTTATTCAATGCTATATGATCCGCTACTATTTTTATTTATTTTGGTGTCCATATTGTACCAGATTTGGCCTTCAAGTTGTTGTCTGTATCTTTTTTACTTGTCCCCATTATTCTTTAAGCAATCTCTTACTTTTTGATGCCATAACATATTCTAGATTTATCTTTTACTTTCCCATTCTCAGTTTTGTATTCAGTCATTTTACTGAGAAGCCTGGTTCCTGTTAGTGGAAAAGAGTATTTAAAGTCAACGCCTGGGCATTAGGTATACTTATTGCTGTCAGAGTGTTCAGAGTGTTGCTTCTTCTAGGGCCTCTCAAAGTAAAAAAATAGGAAATGCATATACACAGACACACATGCAGACACCTCTCTCTCTCTCTCTCTCTCTCTCTCTCTCTCTCTCTCTCTCTCTCTCTCTCTCTCCATCTCCCTATCCATCCATTAAAGCCATGAGTCCATTCTGGTATCTTCAATTACAGTCCAGCCACACAAGGATCATTCTAGTCTTTCTACTTTCTATATGCCTGACTTTCTGGGGGGTTTTTTTTGTTTGTTTTTTACTCTTTTACTACTATAGACTTTCTCTTTATGGAGACAATATTTGCACAATTCTCTCTTCATTATTCTATGTGGTTTTTCAGACTCTCCCTGCACTTTGCTTTCCGTAGGGACTTGTGGCAAGAGTTTCAGAGGAAGCACTGCTGAGAATTCAGTGCTTATTTTTCTACTTGTGTGTAACTTGAATTTTGTAGAGTTTTCTGTCTTCTAATTATCCTGAGGATTTCCAGAAGCTCCAGGTCTTTGTCTTGTTTTTTGGATATAAACTAAATCTTGAGGTGGGTTGGTTTATCAAAGGTATAGGTTTATAGAAATGATGATAAGTTTAGAAATTGCCAGAGCCAAGTCTTTGGGGTTTAATTCAGGGGTTCTGCAATTGGCTCCCATGGCTATAGGAGCAGATAGGCAGATGGGAATCTAATATAAAGTAGTATGAAGCATACACTTGACACTTCACACAGGCTGAAGTTTTAGCATACAGGCTGGATGCTCTGGACAGACATCCACAAGATAGGCAATATCCCCAGTCCTATTCTATACCGCCATCACCCATGGAACCTGGATCTCTCTCTAGCAGGAATGCTTCTATTAAACCATCTGGATTCTCCATTCCCTACTGCCCCACTCTTTTCTGATACTCCCCTGATATCATCCTGTTAAAAGTAGACACACTCTAAAACTGCTCAGGCTATAGAGAGTTCTACCCAAGGTCTTTTTGAAGATTTGGTAAGAAAGAAGTTCTCCTTGAGTAAAGTGCCATTTCACTTCATTCAAATGGAGCACAGATACTCTCAGGACAATTCAAATCACTTAGTATTCAGTAATGCCAATTATTCATACAACAGAGGGTTCAAAGCTGGTCATCTCTTTGTGCTGCAGTATTTATAAAAGTACTCACAAATAGCCAAGAGAGCAAGGTAGAAAGAGACTCTGGATGTGGCAGATCCATAATTGATCAAAGTATCTGCTATGACTGTTTTCTAAAGGTCTGCTAACAAGCTTGTTAAGACCAAATGATTATAACAACCTATCTGACATTGCCAGAAGCTGGTTATGAATATGTCAGATGTTCCTCTTTGAGTTGTCTCGTCTTAGCATTATCCTGTCACTGTGCAGAAACCTCCCAAGAAAGGATTGGTCTGTACTACTGGGAAGAAATATCCTAAAGCCTAACTTCATAAACTAGTTTCAGATTTACCCAAGGTGTTCTTTGAGGATCCATAGCCATTTTGGATGGGTTCCGTAACTACCCCCATTTAATTGAAGGCCAGAAATGGAAGCTTAATTTAAGGGGACATATGAAACCATTCTGAATATCTAATTATACAAATCTTCAACAGAATCACCTAAGATACTCACTTTTGACCTGAGATACTGTCTAAATTCAGGCTGCCGTAGCAAAATACCATAGACAGGGTGGCTCAAACAACAAAAAATTATTTCTCACAGTTCTTAGAAGTCCTAAATCAAGGTTTCTGTGGGTCTAGAGTCTGGTAAGGGCTTGTTTCCTGGCTTATAGATGGTCATTTTCTTGTTGTATCCTCACATGATGGAGAGAGAAAGAGCTCTGATCTCTCTTCTTCTTCCTATAAGGAAACGAATCCCATCATGGGCACCACCCTCATGACCTCATCTAAACCTAATTCCTCCCAAAGACCCTAAGTAAATCACATTGGGGGCTAAGGTTTCAACTTATGAATTTGGGGGGATGGCAGACACAGAGTCCACAACAAATTCCTCAGCTCAAGGAATCATGTAAGGAAACCCTGTTGCAGGTCACCTAACCACTAAGTTAATAAAAGCCTATCAGTCTAAAATTTTAAGCATTTTCCATGAGAATCTAATTATTAGTCTGACTTTTAGGTAACTGATTGGGAGAGGGTGAAGAGAAAAGCATCTGGACTCATCTAGGCAGTGAACAATAACATAAAATGTCAAGCCTGGGCCCCCTCCCTGAAGAGTGCACCTCCCAGCTGAGCTTTCATCTCTGCTTCACACAGCTGAGAGCGGGCGTCTCCCACAGGGAGAAGGACAACCTGAGAATCTCAGGGATTTGAAGGCTTTCAGGCAACGCCTCCTTTCGTCCTTCCCATTAGCATTTGCCAAGTACTACCAGACAAGGGCCTGACCTCCACTCCTTATTTGACCTGTGTTGTTCAAGCTAAGCCCATCTGAGATCAGACTGGCCTTGGCCATTTCTAAGTCAAGTAAAATAATACCCTAACTTAGATGATTATTGAGAGGTTTACATTAAATAATATATGAAAATGTCAGACATGGTGCCTGGTAATTGATAGGCAGCTGCTCTTATTATTGACCCTCATAATAACAATGCTAAACTATGCAAAATGAAAAGTCAAGAGAAAAATACATCTCAGTTCATGAAAAACTAAGTTTGTTTTTTTTTTTTTTTTGCAGAGCCTGCTCAGCTGAAGGACTGGCACCTGCATACTTGCCTGGCATGGTTTCTGACCCAATCCTCACGAAGAATGAAATGCAATTAAAAGGCTTGGGAGATCATACATGTCGACTTGTGCCACTCAGTATTAGACTTGCTGCTGTAGTTCCCAGTATTCACTGAGCCTGGGTGAGTGCTGGCGACATGAGAGTATATTTTATAAATTGAAAAAGCTCTCAGGTAATTCTTATGTAGCCTTTGGGAAACACTGCTTCAACTTCAGACAGCCTCAAAGTAGGAAATGTTCAAGTGAAAACTAGAGTCATGTGAGGTGTACCCTATAGAACTGAGATCACCCAAAACAAACCAAGAACAAGTCAGTTCATTCAGCCATTGAACAAATATTTATGGACATCACAAAAAATTGTAATGCAAATGACCCTGGAAAGTAAGGCAGAGGGTTCAAAGCTAGCTGTCTTTTTAGCATTCTTTTAAAATAAAAGAAAATTAAATAAACAGTATGAGAACATTATAGATAGTAGAATTAAGTACAATTTTATGACTCTTTTGTTTCAAATAAATGTGTGCATGTGGTACATATGTAGGGTGTGTGTGGTGTGTTTGCACACGTTATATGCACTGTAGAAATGATATAGATGATGTGTTTGGGTAGTATCATGTGTGTTAGCAAGGCTGTGCTAACACCTTCAAGAGAGGGACAGTGACAGAGTAAAAAGTGTTGGGTTATACAGCTTATAATATGTGATGTTTAAAGCTGGTGTTTATTATTATTATTATTCTAAAGATGTGGAGTACAATTCAGAATTAGGTATGCAAGTAGTCATCATACAGGTGAAGTTTGGGCCTCCCTTTGTTTCCCGCTTTGTCTGGTTTGAGATCAGGTACATTTATTGATATTAAGTGCCTCCCCCTACTCCCCAGGCAGTTTCTGGCTACTGCCAATCCCTTATTTATAGTATTATGAGAAATGTTCAGGGTCCACTTATAAGTGAGAACATGTGGTACTCAGGTCAAAGCCACAGAAAGAATGGTCTGGAGAGAAACAGGCAGACCACCTCAAGAGTCAGTGAAACAAGGGTAGTAAAGGAAAAACAGTCATCACTTGAGAGTGTTGGCAGGAGCTTAATGTCTTCAAGGGAGAGCAAGGCTTAAGTCATGATGAAAGGAAAGAGAAGCAACGGATACTAGATAGGTTCTTGCTGATGGTGAACTGTGAGTTCCAAAGTGCACAGTGAAACAATTTGAGGAATTGGAGTCATGAGATGAGGTCAGATTTAGACAATAGTTTTCAAACTGCCTGTTGCCACATGTTAGTGTTTTGTGAAATCAATTTAGTACATTATGATCAGCCTTCTTTTAAAATAAAAGTAAATTAAATAAGCAGTATGAGAACATTATAGATAGTAGAATTAAGTACAATTTGATGACTCTTTTGTTTCAAATATATATATGCATGTGGTACATATGTAGAGTGTGTGAGGTATGTTTGCACACGTGTTATATGCGCTGTAGATATGGTACATGTGATGTGTTTGGGTGGTATCATCTGTGTGCTGTACTGTATATGGGACCGTGTCTGTGTGTGGCACATTTGTGTGGTATGGTATATGTAGGATATGGTGCACATGTGGTGTGCATAGTTTTTGATATGTGAGTACTGCATATATCTGTATGTGATATGTATGTATATGCTATAGTCTGAATGCTTCTTTCCCCAAAATTTATATGCTGAGATCTTTACTCCCAAGGTGATGGTATTAGGAAGTGGGGTCTTTGGGATGTGATTAGGTCATGAGGGCAGAGCCCTTATGAATAGGATTAGTGGCCTTATAAAAGAGGCCTGAGAGAAGTCCCTTGCCCCTTCTACCATGTGAGCTTAGAGTGAGAAAATGATCATCTATGAAGAAATAGGATCTCACCACACACTGAATCTCGTAGTGCCTTGACCTTGGATTTCCCAGCTTCCAGACCTGTGAGAAACAAATTTCTGTTGTTGATAAGTCACCCAATCTGTAGTATTTTGTTACAATAGCCAGAACACACAAAGACAGTAAGTGTATATACATAGGATATCCTGGTCATGATATGATTTGTAACCTTCATGTGGGTCACAGTTTGGTTAAGGGAATGTACAGTGTTATATGGTGATTCAGGGTGACCTAGTAGTCTTGGGCTTCCTGTGAACTTAAAAAACAGAAATAATGGACAAAGACAAGGTCATTGATTCTGATCTTTGAGGTAGCTTGTGGTAGCAAGGATGAGGAGTGCATAACCTCCAATCTTGACCAATGTATAACCGAGAGAGATCAGGCCAGTGGGGCATTTACTGAGTGTACCAAAACCAACAAAAAGAAAATCAAATGGTCCAAATAACAAGGCTCATGCCAGATCGTAGGACAAGAGATCATCAGTTATGAAGGGATCTTACTTCATCAAACATTGTTTGATGTCTCAGGCCTGGCCTATGTGAGCTCAGTGAAATAGCATTAGGAATTTCTGGGAAGTTACTACCAGTTCTGGAACCATTCCTGCAGCCTTAATCTCATAGTCTCCCAGGGAATTTGGTAGAACCAGAAATCATTTGGCTTTTGAAAAGTTAGGAGATTTTATTCATCTATGATTGGAGGACCCAATGTCTAGAAAGGGGGAAAATATTCAGGTCCAAGCTCTTTTCAAGTCTTCCAACTCCTCCCCTCTCAATGTTAACAAGAAAGATCTAAAAGGAAAAACTCCAGGTATGTATCTACTTTTCTCTTTCAGGTTCTGCTTTCCTCACAAGCTATTGTGTCTTTAAAGATTCCATTGTACATATCAAAGGACTGGGTTCTACCAAGATTACATCAAATTACAAAAAGATGCATTCTAAAAAAGAGGTATTCTAAAGTAATTAGTTGGGAACAAAGAGACAAAAAGGAAGCTATTATGTAAATACATGGCCATCCAAAGTACTTAGCCCTTGAGGAATTTTGTCATATTCAAGAAAATGTAGGGTTGTTTGTTTTCCCTTTTGGTCTAGTCCATTATATTTCAGTGAAAATGAGGTTTCCTTATGTTTTAGTGAGCCTTTATAGCATCAGACCTTGCACCTATATTTTTCGTCTGATTAAAGATAAACTGTCTCATTTGCCTCCCAGTCTGATCTAGGAAGGCTCAGCCACAAGGTGGACCTCATATGTCTTGCTTCTGGGGAGAGCACGGAGCCACAGGGCCCTCCCTTTTATGAGACTGGTGAGGTGCCTGTTTATTCTCACCAAAAGTAGCCCCACACCAGGAACTATTGTGCTATACACAAGCAACTAGTAATCCAACAGAACTTTTAAAAAGTTTTGCTAAATGCTAACCCCTACTTACATTTCAAATGTAATAGGGGGAGGTGGTCAGGTTTGTAGATTTTTTTGAAGATCTCCATCAATACACACTTTTTTGGTTTTGCAATCTTCTCAGTGAATGCTTTCAGCATGAGAATTGTGAGGAAGGTCTTTTAATATGATTCTTAAGATTTTAAGCAAGGAATTCTTGATGGGTAGGGTCATCTTAATTAAATGTTAAATTTGGTTTTGTCTCAAGATATGTCATAAAGTGTGTTGCATGGACTTCACATACAGTGTGACACTGCCTTATATCTGTCAGTAAAGTGTCCCCAAGTTTCCAGTGCTGAAATAGTGGGCACAGGTTCTAGATGAAAGCAGAAATTCTTTTGCCATATGTTACTGTTTTGTAATTTGATAACAATGAGCACTAGTATTGTGAAATAATTTCATTAAGTGCCAAACAAATTGAAAGAAAAAAATCCATTAAAAAGTGGACAAAGGACATGAATAGACACTTCTCAAAGGAAGACACACAGGGAGCCAACAAACACATGAAAAATGCTGAGCCTCACTAATCATCAGAGAAAGGCAGAAAAAACTACAATTAGATACCACCTAACATCAGTAAGGATAGCTATCATCAAAATTATAAAAAAAAAAAAAAACAACAGGTTATGGCGCAGCTGTAGAAAAAAAGAGAATGCTTTCACACTGTTGTAGAAACGTAAGCTAGCTCAACCTTTATGGAAAGCAGTGTGAGATTTCTCACAGAACTAAAAATTGGGCTTCCATATCATCCAACAATCCCTCTTTTGGGAATATACCTAGAGGAACATAATTCACTCTACCAAAAAGACTCCTGAAGCATATGTTTATTGCAGAACTATTCACAATAGCAAAAACACGGAACCAACCCAGATGCCCATTGAAAGTGGACTGGATAAAGAACATCTGGTATATATACACATGGAATATTATACAGCCATAAAGAAGAATGAAATTATGGCCTTTGCGGCAACATGGATGTTGCTGGAGACCATCATACTAAGCGAACGATCACAGGAACAAAGAACTGAATACTGCATGTTCTTACCCATAAACAGACCCTGATAACTGGTCACACGAGCACAAGGGTAGAGGAAGGGGGAGGAGGGAGGAGGGAGGAGGG